>NW_010416646.1:1140-13019 GCF_000710305.1 Buceros rhinoceros silvestris | reverse complement strand
GTTACGGCGGGTACAGCTCTAAGCGACGCAGTGTATCTGAAGCTGGGAAGGAGCTTCAGCACTTGAATACCCAGTCCTGCAGGTAATGCATGGTATGGATATGTGAGGCTGATTATGTTCAGGTCTGTAACATCTATACTTGTACCAAAAAGCCTCTGCAAAGACCACAGGGTGTCTTACAGCCACAGTTAGAAAAGGGGGCTGCAGTGCTTTGGCAGTAACTTAAGATCTCTCTCTCCCTAATCAAGCTGTAAATGTAAATACCTATATTGTTCCTACAGCTCTCATTGGAGCAAGTGGGTATGAAAGACGGAACAACATTTCCATCTCTCTCTCCTCTCAGCCTGGATCATGGATGCAGAGCAGAAGGAAAGACCTTTCAGTTTCATGCTCCAGTTTTTGGGTTAGAAAATGGAGGTGCTGCCATTTCCATTCGTCCTTTGAGTAAAATGCTGTTATACTGAGAAAGGACAGCTGCCATGGCATCTTTTAAAAAATTCTTCCAACTATGTGGGTCTCTGACCAGAGACCTCCTTCTCACTTTTTCACTTCAGGCTTAATTTTTGCAACTGTGTTATCTCTCACCACTATTTCAGTGCACATAGGTAAGCATAAAGGAAGAGCTGTCCAAACGTCTGTTGCACAAGTGTCTGGCATTCAACACTCTGATTGACAGTTTCTTCTCTCCCCTACATGTGAGATATCCTGTTCAAAACAAAATTTTAAACAGTAATTTATTTGCATAATCAATGTACCACTACGAAATTGGAACTTTGAGATTATTTGGTATCAAATTTCTCACTTCCTCCAATGATTAAGCAGATAAAGTGTTTTTCACAGGATCTTCTTGACTTTTCTTGATGTTATGGCATAATGTATGACAAGATGTTTTTAATTTTGTGCAATGTTTTTTATCAAACTTCATCATTACCAGTACAAGTATCTTTATCTTTACTCTTCATAGTGAACCTGTATCTTTTAACTCTTTTCTTGACTTGCTTACGCCCTTCATTCTGTGTTGCTCTTTCTGACTTGGTCAGACTATTTCTCTAATTAGAAAATACAAGCTCTCTAGCACATACTCAATTTACTACTAGCCTTAGCCCACAACTTGCAAAAAGTCTCATCAAACAATATAGACAAAGTGTTAATTGTAAAAGTAGTTTTCTGGTGAATTTTTTTTGGATCAGTTTGTGATGTTTTGGAGCTTTGCATAAGGTTTTATACACTTAAAGTAACAACATACAGAGAGTGTGAAAACGGCATTGTGAAAGAAGTAAACTGGAAGAGAATATGCAAAATAATGCAAATATTAATAGCACCATCTTTCTGTAATACAAACTGTGAGGCACTATTAGCAAAACTAGCGAAGATAAAAAGAACAGTAATCTCATAAACACAAAGTTGGAGATGATGTAAACAGAGCACTAAGAAAAGAGCATAGCCTCTTTTTTTGGCAGCTCAGGTCATGATCTGTTTAGGAATATTGCTGCAGAACACTGGGCAATGCTGTGGTTGTGTCTAGTCATGTGGAAATGTGATTACTGCAATGACCATTTATGATTTCTGCCTTGCTCGCTTGAGAGTGTCAGCTGTTAAGTGTAAGGTCCCTATATACAGCACTGAGATTTTGACCACACAGCTTTATTGCTGCTCTTACACTGCTCGATGGCAACCTCCTGAGCTTTGGCTCTGCAGCCTTTTGTACTGTAACATTTCAGGATGACATCTGTCATAAGGCACCTGATTCTCTGCTCCCGCTTCCTCCATGGGCAGAGACTTTCACGGTGCTATTTCTCTTGCTGTTTAACCAATTACTTCTCATTATGCCCTTCTGACATCTGGCAGGATGCTAGGGATACCAGTCAGCTAGGGATACTGTCAGCTGACCCACCACTGGACCTTATTCCCAACTCAGCCACTATCAAGTGAAATTGGAAAAAAGCTTTATACTTCTCTGAATGTAAGAGCTGTAATTTCGCTCAGTCCTTAAAAGGTCCTCACAGGCTTGGAAAACTCTGTAAGTCCCTCATGTCCCGTATGTATCCACATAATATCAAGATACATCTTGGCATGTAAGAATAATTCTCAACTTTTATAGCAGTGGATTTATTACCTATGGATAGGAAGAAAGAAACTTGGCATGCATTGTCTGTAGCAATTTTTCATACAGAGCTCTCCTGGATTCCAACGTGTAAACGCACACCATCTTGCAAGTTAGACAGCCCTATCAGACTGAACAGAAAGCATTTAGGTCTGGAAGTCAGTTTCAATACAGACTTTGAGCTCTGGGTCAGAGAGCTTGCTTTAAGTACCATCTGTATGTCAGCTATCTCCAGACAGAGCACAGGACATTTTTCCTTCTTTCTCCAAGGATTGAATGACCTTCCGCCTGACAGTCATTCGGGTGATTCTTTTAATGGTCTAGAGTTCAATGCAAAACATTTCTCAGAGTTATTTCCCACTTGATACTATACATATCGCTACATCTGTTATTCTCTTCTCGTATTGCCCCCTGATACTTGAAGGACAGATGATAAATATGGGCTAGATTTTATCTGGCTTTGCATGGGCTTCCAGTGAATCAGACAAAAGGATACAAGGAGCTTTTCCTGCTTTCTTGAGCATCCAGGCAAGGGGCAGACACAAGAGACAATCTCAGCCCTGATTTAGTAGACTTCTGAATGTGCATAATTGGTGTATTTAATATTTATAGAAGCACTAAATGACAAAAAGGTAATAAGGCCATGGTCTTCTTACCATGGGTCAGAAGTGGAGTTCGATGACTTTTTTTTATGATCTTCACTCAGAAATACAGTCCAGAAGAGATCAAAAATACTAGCAAATGTAGTTTGAATTTGTTGAGTAGGTCTAACCCACACCTTAAAAAAACCCCAAACAAACAAACAACCCCTTCCCCCAAAAAACCCCCCCAAACCAAAAAAAAAACCCCTAAAACCAAATCAAAACCAAACCCCCAAGTAAAACATTTTCCTACCCCCTCAAAAACAGGATGCAATGACAATAAAATTAAATACTCTGTTTCATTTGACTTTCTGTTTTGAGTTTTTCAATTCAGCAAATTGAAAAAAACCCTGTTTTCTATACACTATAAGTAATGAGAAAGGCAAGGGATCTACCCTTTAAAAAAAGTGAAGGAATACAGGACTGTAAAGGTCCATCAGACCCCTGTATACATCAATTTCATCCCTTTCATGAACAAATCACATCATACATTAAAATTGATTGTACTGTCTTAGCTTACTACTCCTGTTAAGAGGCTACCAAAGCCTACAGCATACTTCCACTGACAACCAAAACCCCTTTAAATTTAAGATCACATTCATCCACGGCTACTATTATCATCCAATTGTTCTTGTACCAGTATTGTCCTTAAAACAATTCATTTTTTTTTATTTTTATTTTCTTGCCTATGTCTAATACGCAATCACATACCCTCAGAGCCTTCAGGTCTCTAGACTGAGTGACAAAACTTTTTTTTTTTTAAAAAAAGAACTTATTTTACATGAAGGCTTTCTTCTGATTGTTATGGTAACCCTTTTCTTTACACGTTCCAGTCTGAAATAACCTTGAATGGTAAGTACAACTAACCACAGCATTCTAGATGAAGTTTAATTTGTGTCTTGGCAGTGGGATTAGTGCTTCTTTTTAACTGCAGGTTGTGGTTCTCCTGGTTCTTCCAAGGGTAAGTAACATTTACCTTATCACAGCAACTCATATTTGTTGGAAGGCCTGATACTGAAGTGATGGAGTAACAACAAAAAACAAACAAACAAAAAGAAAAATAGACCATACTCCTGAGGAGTTGGAGGAAACTGTTACAATAAGAGTACTAACTTCGGGTTAAAGGAGAAAACAAATAAAAGACAAGTGTTGTTGTTAAGGCTTTGGGTCAAATAAGCTAGATTAAAATATCTGTTTTAGCCTTGGGAAAAGAAAAGTAGCAAACTGGGAAATAAGAGTTATTATTAGAGTTAGAAAAAGATAAATAAAAATAAGATTAGCTAAGCAGTTTAAACAAAATAATGAAGGATGGAAACAGTTCTGCATTGTGACTAAGAGGTTATAATTGCAAGCAGGGGTTAGGCATTTTTAAGTTCTTTGCTTAGTCTCCCAATATGCTGTTGGAGTGATTATCCACCAGCATTTCTAATAAGGATGTAGTGTCCACTGTCCAATTTAACTTCACTTCTCAAACAGAACAATTCGAACACATAATGCTTCCTATGTGGAACACTAAAACTTAGAGCTATACTACCATTACATTTCAACATTACTGGTACTGAAAAGAAAAACAAACTAATTTAATTTGAGGACTACAGTTGTACTACTTTTAATGTCCTTTGCAATCTTTTGCAACAATAGCTGTACTACTTTTAATGTCCTTTGCAATCTTTTCTTTTCCTTCTCCTTTAATTTTGTATTTGCATGGTCAACAAGCATATTGTCAAGTCTAATGCCCCATAAAAGTTTCATTTCAATTTGACATCTGGAACTTCTCATTTTATTCTGTAAGATATAAGGTTTTACATCCTTTGCAATTTTCCCAGTTAATCCTGATGTATCATTTGTATTGGTTATTTATCCAGTTTTGAGCTTTTCTGCAACATCTTCTAGTTCTGCTTGGTATAAATGTTCAGGAACATTTTTGGGCGTGCAAGACGAAGGAGTTCTGGGCCTTTTCTTCTAGCTCTGTTGCCTATATGATAATTTACTTTTGTCTACCCTAGCTTGCCTATTCAAAACCAATACTCTTTGTTACAGGCCTCTATCCAGTCTTCCATTTAATTAAAACTCAATTACCTTATGATCATGCAATACAAGACTATTTTCTACGACTGACATTTTGTATAATGTTCTCACTACCTCAAAAAGCCAAGTGTAAAAGCAAATCAGCTTTGCTGTTTTGTTAGTGAAGGAATATGATCACATTCTGAGGGGACTTAGGTTTTTTACTAGCTTTTGGTCAGAAGTGCTAGACAGAAAATTAAACAACTCTGCCTCACATGATTTTCCCAGGGTACACACTGACAAGATTTTGCATATTCAGTCTTAAGCGTGTGGTGACACACAACTCTTTCATGACAGGTAACCTTCTTTGAGGCATTCACTTCACTGACTGAGAGCCAAGGTCTTGAATGCTCCAGGGCAATTACCCTGGAGCTTCCTGGGATGCTCAGAGCATCATCTGCCTACAGTATTCCCTCACCAGGTGCAGTTTCATTTCTGTTATACTTTGCTTCTTTAGTTTTCCACACTGCAAAGCAAGAATGTTGTCCCCACTGCTTTTTTTTTTTTTTTTTAATCTTTTTTCTCTCTCAGACAATGAAAACCCATATTCTGGAATAAACTAAAACTTGTAAGCCTGAGTTTTAAATAATAGAGACTACGGACATAATCAATTAACATATATGCTCTATCAGCTTTTTACTAACCATGCTGTAACACAGTAATTTCAAAGCCATTTCTAATTCCCTCACACGCAGGATGAAGCAGGATACTGAATAAGAGACGGGTATCTGTGAGATCCAGAAAGAGTGCCATTAATGCATTTATCTTACTTATTTTCATACCAGGCTTACACAAAGGAGGTCTGCTAGAATTAATATTACAAATGTTATGCTCTTTTGCATTGCTCTGTAATCTAAAAGGAAATTTTATGTGTGATGTTTTTTTCTCTGAGGGCTTTGGGTTTTCAGCTACATAATTTTTTCTCTTTAAATCATGACTTTCTTTTCAAAACATTCAGTCAGAGTCAGGGAAGATGTCATTGTTGTTCCATGGACTGTATGGCTTCATCTATCGGTACTACATTTCATCGGTATGAGTGAGGACCAGTTTGTTTTGGGACAACATTGGCAGGTTAAAACCAAATCTTTGCAGGGGATCCTAGCAGAAGAATACTAATGTTCAGAATAGATTATGATCACATAGCCAAAGAATACGTTTTGCACAGAGTGCTACCCCTTTCACTATCGTGGATACCTCCATCCATTTGCAAAAAAGCATTTCAGCACGTACATACGTAGTTTTCTGTCAATACGCATGTCTCAGTCTGAAAGCAGGAAACTGAACCACATTTCTCAAAATTATTTAGCGGTCACTGTTCTTTGGGGGCATTGTTTCAATATTAGCCCATTTCTTTTCACCTCTCACGTGAGATCCTGACTGTGTAATTCCTGTGCAGCACTCGGCCTCTGTAATGAGACTGCAGCATGAGTAAAAACACTTACAAGCAGACTTCTATCTTCCTCTAAATCAGCAGTTCTGCAGGAGTGTCAAATGGTCCTGCTAAACACATCGAGCTGGTCATGTCTGAAAATTAACTTTCTAGTCATTGCTCCAGCCCACGTGGCCCTTGACAAGTGGTAAAACACTCAGTAAAGAACATGTTAATTATCACATGACTATTATTTATATCTCTATTTCTTCAAACGCTATTCAGTCATTAAAGACAGTAAAAAGTGGCACTATCCAGAATGAATACGAAATGAATATTCATAACACAGCTAATTGTCACTGACATCTCAAATCTCATTATAATTTCTGTTTTGCTTAGCACTTTCTCATACTTGCAATAAACCCATCACTATGCTATTTAATTACTGACTATAACAGAAGTCCAGACAAAATTACATATGCACAATAGGAATCTACATTTCATAATCAGCTGTAGAGTTAGGATGTTTGGAGCAATGTTTCTTATACAGGTAGAGATGTATTTGCACAGCATAACAGATCTTAACATGCTTAACAGAATCTCCCACTTTTTTTTAATAAGCATCGCACATTTTAATTCACAGTAAATCTAATAATTCGAGAGCTTATAAACTTGTTACTGAAACTAAAACAAACTTTACCCTTGTACTGAGATATTGTAATAGGCTTAATTTCTTTACCCTGTGCATTTCATCATTCCTTTGAAAGTGGAAGTAGGAACACAACTAAGCCAAAAGCCTTGCAAGTGAGCCATTCTAATGTTTATCAAGACCATTATTTTTCTTGCAGGCTTGTTAAGCTTTTAAACATGTATTTGTATCAAGCTAATTTAAGCCCATGCGTTTTGTGTAATATTACCTACTACACATACGCATAGACAATAAGGGAGCTTAATTTAAAAATGGCTATAGTTATAATGCTGGCTATGTAAAGCCAAAGGGAGATTATTTTAGCATTAAAAATTGACTTGGGGAAAATTAGCACAATGAACAAGCCTATTAAATACTAATTGCTTCAAACTATACTGCTTTTGGCTTCTGGTAAAGAAACGGCTATCTAATTTAAACTATTTTTCAGAATTTAAAGAGTACTCCTCTTACAAATACTTACTTTTAAAACACTATTGTTTGAAGTGTATTTAACTGTATTGGCAGCTGTTTAAATCCAACAGCTTTGAACAGGACACTGTGATGAAGTCTTTTGGAAAGAAAAGCAGTCATCTAGGGAAGAGAAATTATAATGGTTGGATCATGTATTTACCGCAGTTCGTGGGATGGTGAGTCAATGGATCGTCCTTTCTGTAAACAGGAAGATGTCAACCCCTAACTAGAGGGCGGTCAAGCCACACCGAACTGCAGGTCTAGCTACAGAATGCCCACTGATTTCTGCTTGTAATAAATGTCAGCCTCTGAAGCTGTTATTTACAAGCTCGCTCTGCGGTAGTCCTGAGATTCTCAAGGCATTGTTGGTTGCAGCACTATGCACAGCAAGTTCTTTCAATCAGAGAAACCAAGGCGACAGAGACTGAAGCCGACAGGTCACAACCCCGTTACACTATATAGTGACTGACATTCTTTTTGTTTAATGGATGCTTTTGAAAAATCTAAAGAGTTTTAATTTTCCTAAGAAAACGTTCATGTATCTATAAAAAATAGTTACTCTCAACTTCTGTTAGGTGTGCTCTCATTCTTCTGCTTTTGCTGCAGCAGATTCACAGATGTATATAAGCAGGACTGGCAAAAGGGATGAATCTATGAGGAAGTTTTATCCTTATAGTACTTTTTCATTCCCTAAAAAGGATAACAGAAAATAACTGAAAAATTCTTTGGAGGAAAAACTCAGTGCAGACATGGTTTAAAACTGATGCTGTCTGTATGGTTCTTAAATCAGCCATCCATGATTATTCCAACTTAGATAAACAGTGAATAGAAAAGAAAATCCAGCAAACAACTATATGAGAAGCACATCGTACAAAGACTCTTTCTTGACAAAGAATTATCTGTTGATACTCACAGGCCTAGTTATCTGCCCCTTTCCTAAGAGGGACTCACAGCTCATGACAGTCTGTCAAAGAAGTGCTGCTGAAGGTCATATGTGATACTTGCATTTTACTTGATTTTAAACAGGAACGTAGGAAAAAAGGATATTAATACTGTGAGAAGAATGGGTGAAGTGGAAAACCACACAAACTTCAGTAGATTAATCTGTTAATCTTCATGTCTACCTACAATCACCAGTATTTTCTTCATCCCACAAAACAGCTAGATGTCTGGTGCCATCTTATGCAGGAAGTCTTTTTATACATGTTAAAGACATTTTAAATGAATTGAAGAATACATGTGTGAGCATATGTTTAAATGACATCCTACACATGATTTTAAACAAGTGTTTCCTTGAACTCAGTCTTTCATCATCAGTTAATCAGTTGGGACAGAACAGCTACAGTGTGGGAACGAAGAAGTGTGTGAAACAGGGCAGAAGAATCAATTCATGGCTAAAGTACTGCCAAAGATGCTGGAGTCACTGTTAATGGCCTGGACTCTCTAGGCAGATCAAAGGTGAAAAACAAGCAGACAAGATACCTTGAAAATTCAACCGAACCATGGAAATTAGAAAATGTTCTCAGACAAGAACAATCAGGTTCTGTAGCACCACTCATTCACTCCATTTTTTCCTAATCTTCATGATTTGGAGATAACTTTTCAAATGTGGTCTAGTAGTAAACTGATGTTGTGTTTTCTTCTTCAGTTTCCAGTCAGAGAGGTCCAGGAGGAATGCGAAGATATATTTTAGAGCTTTTAAAAAACACATCAATTTTAATGAGAATCCCTAAATTTCCCTTTGGAGTGGTTGATACTGCTTTTCTGATTATAGCAAATGTTGAGTGAAGATGCTACTAAGTTCTTTAGGGCTCCAAATTGACAGTACTGAACTCACTATGGGAAAAATAAATCGGTTTTCAGAAAACAAATGGGCAAATAAATAAATATACTGGTGGAAGCCAGAGAAAATTATTTTTCAAGAGTGTTATTGGAGTTGCTGCAAAAAGCATGGCTTTAACTTATTAGAGAAACCCATTGTGAAGCCAAGATTTGGAGAAGAACAAAGACGGGACAACATGAGAGCAATTATATACCAGTTTATGAGAGATTATAATATCAAACTTCCACAACTGTCATGTTTGACCTCAACTGCAGAGTAGCTTTTTTTATAAAATAAGCAACAAAAAATGTAGTACTTGTAATAAATATAATGCAGCAAAAGAATATTTAATTGAAAATGATGTAGTTGACTCACAGACTAAGACACTAAATTTAGGTATCTTCATGTGAAATAGAAATCCAAGACCCCAGACTAGTCAGTAAAACACTGGAGTTTCAGTCAGAAGTCTCAGCACAGATGTCTTTGCCTTTCCATTTAAAATTCCTTCTTAGGGTATCTGAGACAACCTCATGGGACTGGCAGATATGGAACAGAACTTCAGGATCTCTCTTCTGAAGAGACTGGAGGGTAGGCAGGTATACCTGAGACATCTCTAATAGCATTAGACATCTGTGCATTGACAACTGAAGCAAAGCCTTAGTGCATTTGATCAATTGATCCAGGTAGCTATTCAACCCACTTCAAAGGGTACATCTACTGCAGATCAACTGAACTGTTCCCTACATGCCCTTGCAAAGGACCAGGGTGAAATCAGCATTATGAATTCAATGGTGTACATCTTTCTTCTATGCATATATATTAAGTGCTTGATTAAAGTTTCTTCCAGAGTGCACATGTTCTACAAATGAGCCAAGCTTTGGATTCATTGTTAACCAAGTGAACCTCCACAGCAGTAAATTTTAGAATCTAGAAGGTAAATCACTGGAGAGAAAGGGGATTATTGTCTTGTCTTATGAAGCCACTTTATTAGGAATACTCTGTTCAAATAACAAAACTGCATTATTAGAAAAATATTGGCAAAATGGAAGGAATTCTTCAGAGAACAAAAGAGATTACAAATAAATCCTTAAGTTTTTACTTCTGAAATCACTTAAATATTACAAAGAACTCGGTGCTGTAACTACTGTGGACAAGCAATGAAAAGGAGGAATAGTATCAGCCTGGAATAGTAGAACTCTGAAGAAAAGAAGGGAATTATAGTCTACGGTACTCTGGGATGTAATTAGAAGCCAGAGTGTGAAAACAAAGACAAGAAATATAAAGAGAAACTTCCCAGTCAGTGACACTTTTCTAGTTATTCAGTAACCTCTGAAATGTAGAAATCCTTCTCCATGGGATACTGGAATCCAGCTTGATTTAGTAACAGAAAATGTACTTTAGAAGAGTGTCCTATATCAACAAGGAGATGGATAGGATAATCTGAAAAGCTCGTCTATTAGCAACACCTATTTATTTTTCCACACGCTACTAGTTGTCAGATATTTTGTCAGAAAAGCAACTATTCTGATAAAGAAACAAGATTTGTCAAGAGAATACCAAATAATTCTTACACAGAACTCACTCTGGTAGGCCCTTAGCAGCAGTGTCTTAAATCAAATCTATCCACCAATTTTGCTGTTTAGCAGATGCTCATTGGCTAGTACTTATTTTGGACTGGCTTTAAAGTAAAAGATTAAAGGCATTGAGTATTGATAACTAAATTAAAAGGGCTGGCTGCCAATAGCTATAACAGTAAGCAGTGAATAAAGAGCACTGCCTGCTCTGTGTCCTCTTGACCATGCAGAACAATCATTAAGAATTAAATGCAGTGATTCAGTTCCCCTCCTCCCTTTTCCCCCAAAGGCAATGCCTCACACACCACCAAGTATGCAGTACACTGGGAACAAAGCCAAAAGTAGCGACTTGTTCTCTGAATGAGAGCAGCTCAAAAATAGGTCTTACCCAAGAAGGAGCGGCAGGGGGAGGGGAATGACAATGTTTCCTACTATTGCTTATAATGCCTTTTTTTTTTTAATGGAATGAAATTTATAACATCTTTTACTGTCTTTCTTAAATGAAGTTCAGGATTTTGGCTGAGAGGCAACATTAAAATTATGTACTAAAGTGTTGTTTCCTCTACTCGTAGCTTACTCTTTCACTTTTGCAATCATACACATGATGTAGCTAGAGTGACTTCTGTATAGGCAGGTCAGGTAAGTCACAAGCAATTAATGATGTGTGAAGTTTTGAAGGAAATACCTTCCACCAGTCGGCATCCCTACTTCTATTTTCCCCACCAATCTCTGCTCCTGGCACATATTAAAAAAGACATTAGTATGATACATATCACATACCTATCAGCTTTATACACATAGGCTGCTCTACATGTGTGTATGTACACGTAAGACTTGCATTAACCCTTGTTGTTAACCTGAAGAGCGATGGTGATGATTTAAAGAAACCGTTCTATGGAAAGCTAAAATGCAACAAAAATATAGCTGAGAAACACAGCTGATGGCCTAAGTTTGCTGAGAGTGGTTATGCTACAACAAGGGCACTGGCTTCATTGTAATTGAAACTACAACAAAAATTATGTAATGCTTGCATCTCTTTTTAAGTTACTTGATTTATTCTTGATAGAAAGCAAAACAATTTTTGAATGACTTGGTTGTATTTTCCAAAGGTTTCTCTCTCTTGCGCTTACAATATCCTGCTGA
>NW_010416646.1:0-1051 GCF_000710305.1 Buceros rhinoceros silvestris | reverse complement strand
TGCTGAATGTTTTAAAGTATTCTATCTTCTATTTGGAAAACATGTAATGGGTTTGTTATTTTTTTTTTCTATATGCTTTCATTTCTAATGATGCTCAACATTAACATTATTTTCCTACTTACACTTCGCATATTGACCTTGCACAACACTGGTGCTGGATGTGGTAAAGTTAAAATTAGTTCCCTCTCTCTGCTGTGTAGCAACAGAGCATAAAATGGGGATATCTGAATCCTTCAAACCCAGCAGCTATTGTTCAGTTGTTTTTAGCTGTTACAGCTCCATTGATGGCTACAAGGTAGAATGGGCTAAACACAAGTGGTATTGAATTCAGTGGGATTATAGTGACAATTCATTTAATCAGGTATGTTTAGCATAAAGAAAACATTTAATACTCTCCAGGCTGTGGCTGGCTACACATGGGCGTGCAGTTGACAGAAAAAGCTGCTCTTGCAGGTGAGAGCCAAAGGAATACTGGGGAGGGCAGTCAAGGTTAGCAGAATTGAGCTGAGCAGCAATAAACAAGCTCTGAGTCGTTTCAAACTGTGGCTGAGCTCCGACTCCAGCATCCCCTCTCCAGAGGTCTGGCACCCTCTGAAAAGGCTTCAGTATGTGACGGATGAATCAGAGAGTATTTCTTGAGGGAATTCCACTGTTGCATGGCTCCTCTTTGTCTCTTGTTCCCTCTAGTGCAACACAGTGCATGCAGTTACGACATTCATATATTTGATCCCCTGGATTTGCATACAAATACAGATGTTTGCATCTGCATAATGAATACACCTCCATTTTTTAGGATATACTTACCAGTCTAGCCTTTAATGTTTGATTTAATTATGAGGGTGTGCATTATAACTTCATATAAACTTCATGGAACAATTCTCAGATCAACAGTCTCTGTATTTTAACCATTAAAATACCAGTGTCTTTCAGCTGTTCCAAGTTGGGGTTTGCTTTTTTTAATACTCTACATACTGGAATAGGGCATATCTTACATAATTGTATTAATGAAAAAAGTATTACAGTGGTGTCCTGGGTTCAACATGGAGGAACC
>NW_010416645.1:0-595 GCF_000710305.1 Buceros rhinoceros silvestris | reverse complement strand
TTCAAGTCACAAACTGGAAGGGAAAAAAAAAAGTGTCTTGGTCATATATAAACCGGCCATAAAGATTGAAAGAATTTTTCAGCATTAATGGTAGTAACCTCGTTGGCTGTTCCAGATAACAGCGCGGTTTACTAATTTCTTCAGTGTGGTACTTTGAAACAGGCGTAGCTTCTTGTCCACCACTACGGAAAAGAAACAGAGAAAATAGGAAAGACAAACAGGAGAGAGAGCAAGAAATGAGGTGACAGAGAACCGTCCCCACCTTTGGATCCAGCAATCTTTTGTCCAGTGACATCTGTGGTTGCTGCGGGCATGCGCGCCCGCATCTGTAGCTTCCGCTGTTGCACCTCTTATGGAGTCCAAATCTGCAGATGGGCATGCGCAGTCTTTCTTCTTGGAAGGTTCGGGAAATGGTTCTGGGCTCTGATGCATGCGTGGTTCATCTCCCAGAAGATCCCAGAGGTGGGTCTGGGGTCCTGGGGAGTTCCCCTTCCCTGGAAGGTTCGGGAAATGGTTCTGGGCTCTGATGCATGCGTGGTTCATCTCCCAGAAGATCCCAGAGGTGGGTCTGGGGTCCTGGGGAGTTCCCCTTCCC
>NW_010416644.1:7960-22285 GCF_000710305.1 Buceros rhinoceros silvestris | reverse complement strand
GGCTGCGCAGGGTCTCTGGCGTGAGGTGGGCTGTAAATTAGCGGGAGACTCTGGTTCCTCCCCGCTTCCCTTCCCTGCCCTCCCTCCGCAGTCCCCACAGCACCCACCCAGCATTCAGCTCTCGGTACGGCTTATGCTCCAGCGCCCTGAGGAGGGCTCCTCGCCCCGGACCCCCGCAGTCCGCTGAGGAGGCGGTCCCGTGTGCTCCGAGTGTTCTGAGGGCTTGAAAGCAGCAGCCACTCAGCAGCAAGAGAGCCCGGGAACAGCCCGGCCCAGACTGTCCTTTTCGGCCTCCTCTCCCTTTCTTACTGGGTGGTGAGGTTTGCAGTCTTCGTAAAGTGTCTCTGTGGTTGGTGTTTTGAGAGCAAAACAGATTGTCGGTAACCGTTTGGGAACGTTTCCTGGAGTGGAGGGAGCCATTCGCTGTCTGACCTTCCTGGGATTAAGCCAAGGTGAATGCTACCACTTTCCTTTCCTCTCCCTCCCCTCTCTCTCTGATAGAATGCAGTATGACTGAAGTTATTTATTGACCGTCTTGTTTTTTCTCCTAAAACCCAAATAAGGTGGGACTTACTCAAAGTTTTGCCCTGGTGCTGTTGCTGGTGAATCAACACAAGTGACCACCTGCCTGAATCCACACCAGCCCCCAGAAGGGAGCTGAGTTACACAAGCAATTCATCAGTATTTCATATACCATCTTTCCAGCGGCCAAGCAATGCTTCTTGGTCCTGCAGCTTTGGCCCTTGTGGTACACCCTGAGGAGATTTCGTATCTTTGATCCCCAGTGATTACAAACCCCTCAAATCACAGGTGCTCAGAGCAAGTGCAGCACCAGCAGGTCCCCTGAGCCCTTAGCGAAGTGGCTGCATCCCTGCAGCGGCAGCACTGCCGAGGGAGAGGACGCCACTCTTGCAGAAAGGCAGCTGCTATTACACTTCTCTGTGTTTTAAAGTGACCTATTTTTGGAGCTGAAATAATACTCTTTCTGCTCTGGTATTTCAAATCTTGGGTTATCCTGGACTCATAAACATCTCCTTGCAGTATTTGCTCTTTGCAACCCCACAAAATCCGGAGATCTTGGCCAGGTTTCCCCCTGCCCAAGGAAAGCCATGACCAGCAGTCACTTGTGGCCTGCAGACCAGGTGTGTGCAAAGAGGCGCTATTGCCCCCGCGTCACCAAGACAGGCCCTAAAATCAGGTGCCTGGAGAAAAGTACGCTTGAAGCATCAGCACCCCTGACAACTCAAGGCTTGCCATGACAGCAAAAGGCAAGCAAGCTCACTTTAAAAGTAACAGAGGGAAGGTCTTTGTGTTCAATAACCTTCGGCTTTCAACAGCCAAGGCAGAAGAAAACTGTCCAACAAACAAGTGAGACGTGACTGTGCTCAGCCCCAGCGATTTTGGCCAGAAGGGAAAATGCAGCAACTAATCAGAAACCGCTTTAGTCACTTTACCGCTGCCATCAGCCAAAGCGGGAAGGAAAAAAACGCAGCATATGGGATTTTAAAGCAGTTTAACTTTTGGTAAACTCTCAGTGTCCGAGACATTTTGTTCACAGCTCTTTTTTGAACAGATTTGGCCCCTTTGAATGCTGGAAAACACGAGGCATGATGCTGATGGGCCCACCAAAGACATCTCATGAATTTAAAAATCACAGAAAAAAAAGGGCGCACCCTGGTGACAGCAAGCACGTGCTGGAGCCAGCCCTGTGCAGGACACGGCGAAGGTGCAGGAGACACCAGCCGTCAAGAGTGTTGTGATATGGGATCGTGGGGATATTTCCTACTTCTTCACGGGACACCAGTCTCTCTCCTCTGAACTTTCCTGCAGCGTCCCCCTGCCAAGGGGCGTGTGGGTACAAAGGTACGTAGGCAGGTATGGCGTGTGGGCATGTTGCTTTTGAACTGCATCACACAGTAATGCATCGCCTGCCTTCCTCGCAGCAACGCTGTGCATCTCAAAGCCCGCTGCAAGCTCACCTTGACCTGTGGAAAGAATCTTTCCTTCTGCATCTGCACCAACTCTACCTTGGCAAAGACAAGTAGCACGAACACATCCCCCATCTCGCTTGGGGTTATACCTGGTTCTCCCAGGGCAGGGCGCGCCAGAGGCTGATTCTGATGTCCCTCCCTGCTCAGCTTATGTCTTCAAAACCAGAACTGCAATGATGCTGGTGCACAGCTTTGGCAGCACCCTGGGCGTGCCGTGCGCAGTGCATGACTTCTCCTGCCCCGGTCCCTACGGAGTCCTACTGGCCCACTGACGCCTACTGGGGATCTGCCTGGCAGTTCGACTGGCCCGTAAAGGGGACCTTCTCCAAAACAAGCAAATGTTCGAAATTATGGCTTTGTTTTGCTGTCTGTTAATTAATATTACCTCCCCTGATGCCTTAGAGTACATGCATGTGCCCTGTCAAAATTTCACCACACCAGTGCTCTGCATGCGGACCAAACTGCACACCACTTTCGCATCCACTTTCTTCCAGCAACAGAGAAGTGGGAAGGCTGAGTCCCCATATCCCCACATCAAGTAGCAGGATCAGGCCTTGGAGGTATTTTATTTTTCATGTAAAAGAGAGGACTACTGCAGAGCTAAACCTTGCCCTTGCAGACCTCACTCACAGCTCAGGAAGAAACAAAGCAAACTTATTCCCCTCTAATTACAGTCCTCCCTTGGGTGATAATACCAGTGAAGACTGGTTACAGTTCTACTGGGCTGTTTTTTTGGGGGAAAATGGACACAGAGGCAAGGCAAATGGAAAAGGGAATTGATCTGAGTTTGCTTTTATTCCTGGGAAATACATGTCTTCTGAAAATAGATTTACCATCTGTTTTTCCTGACCTGCTCCAAAGGCGGAGCAAGGCCTAGCAAGAAACATCGCTACTCAGGAATGGGAGCGGCAGGGAAAAGAGGCCAGGGATCGCTCAGCAGCACTCCTCAAAGCTGCTCTGTACCCTCATGCATGGGCTAAATACAGTGTCTAAGCAACTGTTTCCCAGTTTAAGTGTTAACCCTCATTTCATCGGCCAAATCATCTGTCATCAAACCCATCTGCTCCTTTATCCAGCTTCTACAACGCTGTGATAGACTTCGCTTCTCCAAATGCTCCTCTGCTAAACAGATGCCACCTAAGTATGTGCACTCTTGGTTTGGCATTAACAAGTGTTGTGCTCAGGATTTGCTGGAGAGGCAGTCACCTGCAAAGGGCTCTCTTTCCCCCTAAGAAATATACCCAGATCCCAGCCCTCCAGGATTAAGTCCTCCCTCTTCCCAGCTCATCCACATGATTCTAATGAGAAAAATTCACCTGGATTTTGGGACGGGAGCAGTAAATTAAAGTGACCCACCCCATCTTGCTGCAAGAAAGTGACACCATTTAAATGGTATGAAGGGAATTGGAGAGAATGGATACAAAATTTCAAAACCTTTTCCATGAAAAGAGAAGTCAAAAAAATTACTGCTGTGATAGCAAATACATGGATAAACAGGACTTACCCGTGAGACAGTCAGGATCCAAGCTCTGAGGATCCTCTGGGGAGGAAACCTTGAAGTCCCCGTGTGTGCAATGGGCCTGTGTTCTGGCCTGGCAGGGGGACACTCTTGTATGAAGCAGAGAGACTGCTGTAAAAAAGAAAAAACTTTTCAAGAATAATGAGATTTTGTAAAAATAACTTTTTTGTATTATTATGCACTAGTGGAATCATGTCAACCAGGAAAAGTTCCTGACCCCAGTAAATTTTAAGATTGGGCCTTTGTCCTGGGTTTGGCTAGGATAGGGTTAATTTTCACAAGAACCTGGGTGGAGGACACCCAAACCAAACTAGCTAAGAGGACATTCAATTCATGCTTGATATATAACTGGAGGAGCTGGACAGAGGGGAAGGGAGATCGGGAGAGCATGCCGGGTTCCAAGTGGTAAGCAATTGCGTTGGGTATGATTTGTTTTATGTATGCTTCTATTAGTGTTATTTTTGTTTCTTCTCTGTGTTGTTCGATCAGACTGTGCTTAGCCCATGAGGTTTTACCTTTTCTTCTGGTTCTCCTCCCCATCCCACAGGGGATGGGCGAGTGAGCAAGCGGCCACATGGGGCTTCGTTGCTAGCTGGACCTAAACCACGACACATTACCACACAGAGATGGTAGGCACCGCTTTTTCATTTGTTATCCGGCTTGCACTCTTTGTTGCTCATGTGCTTCTATTGGGTGATAGATTTACCTTTACAGATGAAGCTGGTGTGGGGCAGGGCCCCACCTTTCCTGCTCTGGGGCCATACCTTTGCTCCCTGCCCTTTTGGCTGTAGCCCTGGCAGCCCCTGGGCAGGGGGCGGTGGCAAAGATACTGGTACAAGGCTGCAGACAATTCATCTCCCTGGGACTCATTATGGTTGTACCAAAGCCAGGATGGGATGGGTATGGTGGCAGCCAGGGCAAAGAGCAGCTGGACAGGTCTGCCAGGGTCAGCTGGCTGCAGATTGGCAAAACCAGAGTAGGAATTGTGCTATGATTTTCTTAGAAGAAGCCTGAAGCGGGGTTTAACTCTCCAGGAAGTGGGACAGCAAGAGATGCACTCAGTAAACACAATGCACCCCATATGCGGGGGGTGATTTAAACAGCAAAAGCCTCCAAAATATCTGGTGGGCAGCTCTGCCCACGCAGGGGCACCCCTGGCTCCTCCTTTGGAGGAGTGCTTTGTTAGGTTTCAGGGGGCTGGGTTTGTTCCCCCTATTCCCCCGGCCTGGTGGGGCTGGCATTGCTGGGTGTGCACCCATGGATCCCAGAGGTTTCAGCTCCTGGGCTGGACACCACTGAGGCAGAGCCATTGCAGAACCTGGGACACACAGGCACGTGTTAGCAAATGTCTCCTTTCCAACTAGGATCTGCCTCTGTGGGTTTTTTTCATTCTTCTTTTAAAAGATCTTGAGAGAAACTGTACATTGATTTGAGAACTGCCCCAGAAGGTATTGAAAAGGAGACCCATAACTCCACGTGAAACTCCTTCTACATAAGGGTACAGCTACAGAACAGTCCAGGAACAAAAATATTGAGGTAATACAAGTCTGGCCTTTTTAGGGCCACAATCTGGAAACTGATACACCATCAACTTCTAAAAAAATCCCTCAAACTGAGAGCCCTTCCAGCTGCAAATACCCCAGATGTTGGCTGACCAGAGCCCATAGGTCTGTCACCACATTTCTAGCCTGACTCCCAGGCTCTTGTGGACACAGCAGACCTTCCAGAAGACCTTTTTTCTTCCTAGGGGCTGCCCACTCCAACAGCTCAATGCAATACCTGAAGTCAGGCTGTGTTTCCCATCTGCTGGGCTTATTTCCAGGAAGCTGTGTTCTGGCTGATGATTTCCGGGCCTGAAAAATTATCAACGACAGCCAGAGGACAGCAGTCGCCTCACATTTGCAAGCTGCAGAGGGAGATAGGGATGCAGACATCACCCAGGTTTGTAAGAGAACAGCAGAGCCACTGGAGGGAGTGGACAGAAATCCACCCCTCATGCCCCAAGCAGTTTCCTCTGCATCCCTGCACCCTTCCGCACCCCCAAAATCCCCCACGTTCACCAGGTATTTTTAAACTTGCTCAGGAATACGTATGGTGACTAGCTCAGGGCTGATCATGCACCCTTTTCCCACCCCAGGCTAAAGCTCTGCATCCAAGAGCTGAAGGACTGAGTGAAGTTTTTGGTGTTGCCTGCAGGACTCCGGTGCAGCACCTGGGCCCCGTGGTGCCGGGCAGGACTGCCACCAGCTGCCCTGAGCTCAGCAGTGGGGCTGCCCGGCAGGAGACGGCACGGAAGACGTCTGCTCCACTTGGCTGCTGTTCAGGCGCTGTGAACACTGATGCATTTCTCCAGTATCAGCACTCACCCTCTCACCACAGCCTCTTCCTCAAGGCTTAAGTCCAGTGCCAGCAGGTCTTGCTCACGCGTGCCTCCTGCTCTGGGGGATTATCTGAATGCAGCTCAGCCTCTGCGCCCAACTGCGGATTAGATGGAGCCTGAAGGTCCTCTGTAGTCAGCTATCACAACCCTGGCTTCACAGCACACCCTGACAGTCTGTTTGCACACTGCCCTGACAAGGTTTCATCAATATTTGCCTAGCTGAGTACACACTGCAAGTTCCAGCTGAAATCCTTGTTTAGGGATCGTGCCAAGTCCCAGGGCAGACAGCATTTCTGCAGGCACAGCATTTCCTCCAGCCACCTCATGACAGAAAGCAGGTGACCTGCTTCGGGGTTTCTGCTGTGGCAGGGGCATGACTCCTAAGTCAACGCTGCATTTCCTAAGGGCTCCCCAAGTTCTGGGAAAAAAGGTAAAAAAGATCAGTACCTGCTGCGTGCCAAAGCTGGACGTCTGAAAACACTCACTGCAATGCTGCACAGGACAGTGTACAAATACCTCTTGTTCTCAGTCCTATGTGGTGTTATGGCAGATGTTTCAAGTGTCGAGAGCAGAGTTAGAGACAACAGAAGATCAAGCACTCTCAGACCAACAGGTCTTAGGAAAGTTTGACAGTCACTGTTATCCTGAGTTTAGCCCAGCCTGCAGCCAGCCACCCATCAGCCAGCAGTGGCTCAGTGCTTTTGTGGTGTTCAAAGCACTAGGGGAGTCCTTGACTACCAGAGCAGCAGGAAAGGTGCCAAGTTAGCATAGCTCATGGCTTGGTACCCACTCCTCCAAGGCTCCATAACTTCCCTGCATCACTGCGTGCAGCTGTGGGTGGATCCCGCAGCTGCCCGGGGAGGGGGCTGGGGCCCTTTCTCACTCCCAGACACTCCATATCTTCTTGAGGAAGGGGAGACCACACTAGAGAACATGGCCAAAATTATTTCCAAAACAAAACAAAATCAAAACAAACATGAAGAATTTTCAAAACAAACATAAAACTCAAAACAAATAAGCAAAAAAGGAAATGCATGTAAGTATTCCTTGTTTCCAAAATTCAAGGCATTCTCTTCAAAAATGCAGCTTTCCTGCAAAGGTTAGCTGATATATTTTGATCAACTCCACCACATTGAGAAGTTCATCTACAGAAACCAGAAGTCAGGTAGTTCAAACTCCAAGGTAAGGCATTTGATGGAGGAGTTCTTCCTTTTCTGAATGGTTTCTGAATGGTTATTTACTTTCAGTTTTTCCAAACCACAGGTAACTTGCCAATGGTTTCAAATCTCAGATCCCTGAATCCCATTGGAACTGCTGCCTTACACCTGCAGGGGGAAAAAATATTACCTTGTTGTAATTTCAAGTAGTCAGAGGTTTAGAACAGCATGTACCTCTTTGCAGAGCCGGTTATTCTTCTTTCACCATGGACTTGACAAGAGTCAGCTTAAGAAAGTCCAAGTAATAGCAGTGCAAAAAAAAACCAAACCAAAACCCAAACAACAAAAAGGCCTGAAGTATGATACAGTTCAACACGAAGTTCTGTATCTAAATACCTGTAAAGAGCATTCACCGCAGCCAGGAAACTGCACAAATGAAACAACGGGAGCCAGTGAGACGAGGCATTAGTGCGTCTTCCCAGCTTTGCTCCTACACTCGAACACCAAGCCCAAACCCGTTGCCTGTATCATTTTAGAAGCAGGTTACCAATGATTTTTGCCACTTTCCAACTGCCCCTCAACTGCACGAAGGAAGCGATAGCGCTACCTTTCTAACCAGCAGGTTAGAAACATCCTGGCTCTGGGAGCCCGTTTCCACCTCCTGCAGACAGTATGGGGGTAGTAGCAACACATCTCCTGCTTGTGTGTAATTCTCACGTCCACTGTATCGTGGTCCCAGCTCCAAGCGATGTGCACTTGAATGCACATCAAAACAACTTCTGGCACAGCCGGGTCTTCAGGCGCATCTCATCAGAATCAAGGAGAACTTACAGCAAAATCTAAACAAAATACTTTAATATTTTTGGTCAAAAGCATTGTCCTGCGGTCACATTGGGCTGATACTTTGCTATTAAAGTGGGATTTTCACACGCAAGAATTTGCTAGTCTTCTTTCAAGCTTATAGCAGCTTGAATTATCTTTTTCTCTATCAGCTTGGCCACTAAGCTCCCAGTAATCAAATCTCTTGGTGCCCTCCTGTTTGACAACACTCCTTTTCCACTGACAAGGGAATTCTGAGGGAGCAGGCATTTTGGAAGTGCTGCACCAAATGAATACCTGGAAACGTCAAGCGAAACACTGATGTGAGTGCTTCACTTGGGGAGATGTTTCAAAATAAAACACACCGGCCAGTCTAACTCATAACTGTTTATTGTAAATCACTCAAGAGTTTACGCATCATTAATGGCAAAAAACCACTGTTAAAACACCTGCTGGATGAAATACAGAATAAAGACAACTCTTTTATATTATATGGCATCATTCAAAAAACAAAAAACAGAACAAAAAAGAAACCTTCCCCCCACCCCCACCAAGTTCTACATCTTTCCTGAAAATGTCTGGGCCTGTCTCAGTTCTCTCAAGATCCCTGCCTTGCCCAGGGCGTGGGGGTGCGCAGCTGGCAAACGGGCACTCCCTCTCCAAGGGACAGGGAGGTGACCTTCTTCATCAATGAAAAATAGGCCCTCTATCTTCAAAACTGCTCCAGTGTGACAGAACAAAGCTTCTCTCACACACTGGCTGACATCGAACACAATGGGGCATATGTCCCATTAATTCCACATGCCTTTTTTTTTAAAAACTTTTTTTTTTTAAAACAAATTCAGAAAGCTATGTAATTGTCTTTATAGTTTGCTCAGAAGCAATGGATGTTGCATGCAGTTGAAATATTAGTAGAGACTCTTACTTAAAGGTCAGTTTTCTAAGACCTGCTACTCAAAGGCAGAAAAATAAATTAAGAGGCCTCTTGTGCAAAAGGAGTTAAAATATGCATGCACTGATGACCTTGACCAATTAGAACATAACTTAGGTTTCCAAACATTGAAACTGAAGCTTTATTTGGCTTAAGACACGGTTGAGCTCTATACCTTTAAAAATTACAATGTATACGTGACAAGGAAGGAATCACCTCAACATAGCATCAGTTGGTATTGTGGCCTGTGGAGACTCATCTTCAACACAAAAGCCTCCCCAGCAATAAATGGTTTTCATAGTTAGCAAAGACAGCAGCACACTGGGCTGGCTAACAGGGCTAACAAAAAGACGAAGGCATGTTTTCAAACTAACGTCTAACTAAATTTAGGCCAATTTTTCCCCTTGGACATACTCTTTTTCAACGGTGCTGTTATTGTCCTTTCCATTGGGTCTGGAGCTGAAACAGCACATTTGGCCCTGCCCCATCCCCTCCAAAAGATGCATCTCAAAAGCATATTTGATTATTAGTAGAAACATAAATCTCCCCTAGCTGCACTTGGAAATGATAGTTCCTCCAACATGCCGACGTTTACCATGAACAAGCAAATTACAATGTATTCCAGACATGAACTACAGTGACTAAAATCAAATCTCTCTCCTGTTTAACTCTAATATTAAATAATATACAACATTTTTACACTTAATAGTCTGAAGTCTAGACATAAGACAGCTAATAAGGAAAGAAAGCTGGGGCCAAATCTGTTCCTATGGAATTAATTCAGCCCAATTAATCTGAAAAAAATAACTTTACCCAAGAGGAAAATAAATCCACCACAGGCACAGGATTGTGCAGCCCGCCCCTCCCTCCCCACATGTATGGCAGTGCTGGTACATCAAAGCGTTACTTCTCAAGCACTGCCATCTCCAGTCCTTTCCTTGCGAGCCTGGATCATCTCCTTCGGAGCCTGCTTGCGGTCAGTGACCCACCCCAACCAAAACATGAAGTCAATGAACCAGGTGGTGGGGTTGAATGCCAGGCCCAGCTCACTGGCTGAGTAGTCAAATGGGAAGGTGTGGTGGTAGTTGTGGAAACCCTCACCTGAAAAACAGAGAGGAAGATTAAAGACACACGGCATAGTTGTAACTTGTGAACGTGCTTGGGTGGGACATCCCAACGCATGCTTCCCAAGTATTGAATCCAGAGCAAGTTACGCTCCATCCCTAGCTACGTGAGACCTCTGTGGCAGACCCACAACAGACTCCATTTCAAGGCTTTAGGCTTTCCTCCCCAGTATGAAGGGCTATGTCCCACCCCTTCCACTCAGGGAGGAAAACGTAAGTGCTTCAAGAGGGGAGACACACAACCCAGAAGTAGAGACACTTCTGTTACACTGTCTGCAGCTGACTGCTGAGAAGAGGGGATTGCTACTGTGAGCACGTCTCTGCCCCAAGCCGACATAGCACTATTTCAGTGTGGGCACCATCAGTATAACCACAGAGCCTTCCTCCAGGATGTGCAGGCTCCAGCCTCCTCCAAACCCTGGATCCAAGCAGAGTCGAGTTGCAGGAGCCCAAAGCCAAGACCAGGGTGAAAAAGGGTGGTGTGTCACTCTGTTTGCAAAGCCGTACCCAGGGCTACAACACTTACCGATGGCTCCCAGAGTGACAAAGGTGTTCTGCCTGGGGTTGATGGACTTGTCGTAAGGCCGGTTGCCATACATGTGAGCAGCACTGTTGACCAGCCAGGTGACGTTGAGGGAAATGGTGTACCGGAGGATAGAGGCAAGGAAGTAGGCATTCCACAGGCTCTCCCCCCAGAGGTACCATGGCACAAAGGTAGGGATCACAAAGCACATCAGCACAACTGAACTCTTATAATACCTACAAGAAAAGAAAAGCACACCATTGCCGTGGTGGAAATGACAGCCAGGGTGAAGTGGGGCTGGGTCTCTGGAGACACAGGTCTGCCAGAACCCCCCAACATAACCTGGACAGGCCCCAGAAGTGGGGCAGCAGGGTACATTTCACACAGCACCGTCATGACATAAGCGTTGGCTGCACACCCTGCACCTAGGGCCCAGCTCTGAGACTGGAAAAGCCCAGGCCTTGGTGCAGCATTGGCAGAGCTGTGTCAGGAACGCATTCACTGCTAAAATCTGGCAAAGACTTCCCCCGTGCTCAGATCAAGAAGGAACCTGCAGCTCAGGGCAGGAGCAGCTCCTTCCATACCACTGCTGCTCCGCGACCTCCGACAGTGGTGGCAGACCCAAAGCAGCTGCTGAGAGACCATGGGCACCCCAACAACAGTGAGCAGAAAGATGCACCTTGGCCTGGAGGCCAGGATTATTGCTGCTCCCCCAGCCCGCTGGCTGGCACAAGCCCTACCATGCTTCCATATGGTGGACAAAATCAGTGTGCAGTGCAAAATGGGGAGGAATGAAGATGAACAGTCTGAGAACAAACAGGCAAGTTTTATAGAACAACTAAAGCCACGTGCCCAGGCAAGGTAGGGAAGAAAAGGATGCAGGTAAGACAGAGGTGAAAAGCAGAGACCATAGTGGGAGAAATAAAAGGAAAAGTCATGCTGGAAGAATTAATTCAAAGCAAGCAGAGAAAGGGAGCAGCTTAGCAAGAAATGGGGAGGCAAAGCCAAAAGCAAGATAGGAAAAAAATGACTCTAAATGGAGAATGGGCTAATGGTGCTCAGAGGCAGAGTGCATCAAGACAGTGCAGCTTGGAAGTCATCTACAGTGCATCCACAGCTCAGGAGGAAACAACGCTCCGTCTTCCCTGCTGAGCCCTTCCACCTCCGTGGAGCCCAGATTTACTACAACCCACAGTGACCCCAGGGGTATCATCGTCAAAGCAAGCTGCCACATGAAACTAGAGTGTGTCGGCTGAGACGACAGGATTTTTTTTAAGGGTGCAGACAGAAAAAAAAAAAATGCAAAGTAAGACCCATCTTATTTGTACCCATATGACAATTTTAAAACAGACCCTTGCTTTTATTGAGTTTTCTGGAAGGGACGAGGAAGAACAGAGTTTGGATTTTTTGAACAGTTATTAAAACCTCCCAATTGCTGAAAGTTTTTCTCATAGGAAGAACTGTCAGTTGGTTTGACAAAAACAAACAAACAAATGATTTTCAATTAAAACCCACAAAGGATTAGGGAAAATGTTAACATTAGCAGTATTTTCGGAAGGAAGAAAGTTTTCATTAACATAATACTCATCTATAACACAACAGCTAGTTTTGATCATCTTGAGTATGAGCTAAATTAACCTCATGCCCTGCAAATTCTTTGTCTGATATTTTTTTCTTGTTTGGAGGTTGTGTTGTGCTGGTCTGTAACATGCTGGGCTTCAGAAGAAGCTGCAGCTGTGGCTCTCCAGCAACACCAGTCATGGTGAAAAGAGAGCATCAGCTCTCCCACAGGACTTCCCACTACCTTCGGTTAACTGGGCCCGGGCTCCCGAACAGACATAGTCCCCATTCTTTGCTCCACCAAAGACGACAGATAATTTTCCCCTCATCTGACTGACTTCTGAACCAGGCTGTGGATAAGGTTTGCAAACCTCATCAGTTCAAGGCCAGGATTTAAGTAGAGCTGGAGAAGAAAAATATTTTCCAGACCAGAAAACTCCTTCAAAGGTCAAAGCCTTTCCTGCTCCAAGAAAATAAAATAAAATATGAAAACAGCATAACGGGCACCAATTAAAACAATTCTGTGAGATGCAAGAAGCCTCGACTGAAGTCTTCGGATGTAGGCATGAGATCTCACATCTGAGTGAGCACCCAAGTACATTTTCCTCTGTTTCTCTTTGACTGAAGCATCCACCCTGGAATAAGAAACCTCCTCACAACAGAATTCAGAGGAACCAACACCTCATTACATGCTTGGGGAACAATGCTGCTTTCACCACGTGAAAACTTTGCCATGAAGACACTTCACCTGGGAGTCCCTCTTTCACATCCTATGAAGGATTATTGCTCTGTTATTCACCAAAGGTAAATTTTGCTGTCACATACTCAGAGCAGTACTGTGATTTCAGCTGCGGTGATAAGGTTTTAAACTGATTTGAGTGGTACTTTGTCCACAGCTTACCAGTACCACCAAATTCAGCAAAGCTAACAATTTGGCCTTAAAATGAAATGTGACAAAGAAGGGCTTATTATGATTCTTACTGATCTGACCTGAGGTTTTCCATGCTGTCAAAAAAAAAAAACCCAACCTCAACGCTTCAACCTTATAGAAAGTACAAACCTTACTTTTTCTTCCCAGATATGGGACGGTAAACTCCTGAATTCAAATCCAGAGCAGAGACATTTGCTAAGACATAACTCTCCTGCAGAAAATACACTTCTTCACTACACATCTGCAGCATAACCAAAGCAGAAGAGCGCGCTTCTCGGGGGATGCTGTTGCCTTGAAAAAGGTAATAACATAACTAAGAGGAGCTGCCGCAAACTGCAAGGGAGGTTTTGCAAACACGTCTTGCCAAATGAGGAATGGGTAAAGCAACAATACCTGGAGGGCAGTGAATTCCTCACTCCTGGCCTTCTTCCAACGCAGGGTTAATTCTGCTAGTGCACAGACTTCTCTAATACAAACTGATTTCTGGGCTCAACTGACTGCTCCCCTTAACCCAAAAAACGCTCAGAAATTAGTTTATGTGGTTTGCTGAAGTACCTGGACAAAATTCTTGCAGACAGAGGCGGTCTTCTCAGGCCTAAAATACAGGTACTCACATAGAGGACAAAGCATGCTGCTGAACTTCCACCTCCTGCAGAGCGTGTAGCGAACTGTGCTAATTCTCAAGGGAGAGAGTTAATTCTGTGAAGAATGACAGTCTTGGGAAGGGAACCACTTGGTCTGCACGGGCTCACAGGTGCCAAAGATGAGTTCGCAGGGTCAAATGTGCACTTTTGCATTAAGGCCATTAGTGACTGCAGTATTTCCTCCAGTGATCAAAGGCCAAGGTCCCAGCAACCTCTGCTGCGGCTGTTCTCACAGCCAGCTCTGGCTTTTTGGAGAAGCAGAAAGACACGGACAGGAATTACTGCTTGTGCAGCAGAGCCTGCAGGGACAGTCAGTAAGCGACAGCCACATGGCAATAGCGGAGGCCAGAGGGCCAGCAGTCCTAGTGCCTGCAGTCAAGGTGGCAGCGATAACTTAGGGGAGAAAAGGGAAAGATAAAAATAAGGAATGAGCCACAAGCAGACAACCAGATGGAGGGACTTCTCCACCCCACCTTGCGTGAGGACCCAGTGCTCCCACTTACTTTCTCTGGAACCTGACAACAGGGTCATCCAGCAGGTCAGTGAAATCCAGTTTCCTCCCCTTCTCTATGACGTCCCGGTGCTTGCGTACAAACAGCCAGCCAATGTGGGCGAAGAAGAAGCCACGGCGGGCATTGTGCGGGTCTGCATCTGTCTCCGAGTATTTGTGGTGCACACGGTGGTCTCGGCTCCACTCATAGATGTCATTCTGCGCAGAAAACATGTTGGGTGAGAGAAGTAAGGCT
>NW_010416644.1:0-7849 GCF_000710305.1 Buceros rhinoceros silvestris | reverse complement strand
AGTCGCCCCCACTTCCAGCTCCTTCCCCACAAAGCAACAGCAACAAGCCCCTCTCTGATGCTTCTCAAAAAAGGTTGTCAACTAAAGACATCCTGAGGATGGGGTCCCTCAGACTGGGTTTGCAGACAGCCGTTGCACACTGCTCCTGTGAGTGCCCCCACAGAACATGCACTGGGAACCAGTGACACGGACCGCACACACCCCAGGGCTGAAGATGGGTGGAAGCCAGCAGCATCTTGGGACTTACCATTACCAGTCTGCCCTGGTCCTATGTCCTCCCTAGGTGTTTACTGTCCAAGGACGGGCACTAGGCTGGGCGGACCAGGTACATACACACTTACATTGTAATTCCATGGCCCTGACACGGGGGACACTCAGTGTTCTGCCATCCTTTTTCTAAGCTGGTTATGGCTGGTTACCACTGACACCATTCAGGCACAAATGCAGCACTGAAAATGGGACAGAGCTCGTGAAACACTACAGGTGCCTTCTCCTAACCTGAACAGGAACTGAACTTGCTCAGCCATTTGGAGGGATGTAGATTCCACAGGAAGACCCAGACCTCCATTTAAATTCATGCTGTCTCTGCAGGGATGTGTACAAGAGCACAGCATTCCAGTACTTAAAGAGGGCCTACAGCAAAGACGGGGAGGGACTCTTTATCAGGGAGTATAGTGATAAGACATGGGGTAGTGGTTTTAAACTGAGAGGGTAGATTTAGATCAGGTATTAGGAAAAAATTGTTCACTGTGAGAGCGGTGAGACCCTGGAACTTCTCTGAGTTGCTCAGAGAAGTTGTGGATGCCTCCTCCCTGCATGTGTTCAAGGTTAGGATGGTGGAAGGTGTCCCTGCCCATGGCAGGTGGGTTGGAACTAGATAATCTTTAAGGTCCCTTCCAACCCAAATCAGTCTACGATTAAGATATCAAAGGATATGCCCCTATTTTATGGTAAATCAAGTCTTGCATTTGCAGCCAGGCTGGAACAGAAGTCTCAGATCTGGAACGTCAGCTCAGGATTGGATCCAGGTAAGAAATGAAGCAAGCTCAGTCCTGCCTCTGCTCAAGCTGTTAGCAGATACGGGTCACTGAAATGCCTTACAGCTGTAACTGGGATTCTGTGGATTGCAGGGAGGAAAGGATGGACCACAGTTTCAGACTTGGATCTGTAAAGTGAGACTTTGAGTTTACCCAGCTGAAGCAATTTCAGCCTCCCAGTTTGCTCTGCAATTTGCACTGGCTGTTGGGCTAAATTGACGGGTTTTGCAGTAGCACTGAACTATTAGTGTGGGGCATTGTACAACACCTGCAAAACTCAGGCCACACACTCACCTATGGACTGAATTGCCCAAGACTAGCATCAAAACATGGAATTGTTAGTTAATGCCCAGATCCACAAGAGTGTGAACTTTAATCAGAGAATGTTCAGCAGAGCGTGCTTTCCTCTGCTATTTCCATCTTTGTACAGCCAGGGAGGTGCCCAAGCAGTAACACCCAAAGAAAGGAAGGGCTTGGGTTACTTTCAGGAACAGCAGTTAGCACCCACATCCACTAACTATAGCAGATTTGCAGAACCAAGTAAACCATTTGCGGAGTCTGAAGTAAGGACAGCGCAGCAGTCATCGTGGTGCTGAATATACTGCAGGACACAAAGTGCAGACTGACGACAACTGTGTATACGTGTATTTTGTGAGACAAAAGCCCTATGCTGAAAGCATTGGAGAAATCATTGCTCTTTCTCTCAGCTGCCAACATTTGAGACAAAGCACTGAGGCCTCCTGTGCGGCTGAGGGGCTTCCAAGAACAACTGCAAAGAGCAGCTAAAGAATCCAGCTCAAATGCCTCCATGTTCAACACCAGCCTTGCAGAGATGCTCTCTGTCTGCAAGAGCCCACAATGGACAAACAGAGAAGAAAAGCCTCTGGAAGATCTCAGCTCCACTGCACTCAGCTGTGCTCAGTCCCGTACTGTTGTCACGCTGTGGCTGCAGTGATGCTGGGAGTAGGCTGGGGAGGAGAGGAACGTTTTTCTGCAGCACTGACTCATCTAAGACACTGATAGAAGGCAGCAAAGATCAGCCTCTTACCCGCGCTCCGGTATGTTGCATCTTAACTATCCCACTGCGTAAGAGAACACAGTAAACTGAATGAAGCAAAGGAAGTCACAAAACTCCTCAGTGAGAATAAGAGGAGATCTTTACCTCGCTACCATCTTATTTTTCTCCTGCAGAGAAATCAAGGGGAATAACAGCCTCTACACTGCTTCAAGAGGCTTCAGTGGGAATACCCAGAAGACTGAAAAATGCTCAGGTTAAGTAATTTGAAAATAAAACAGGGTTATGCAAAAAGCACACCTAGGAAAGGTCCTCTTTCTTAACCAGAAATAATTTTTCAAGTGAGACTATCGATCAGTTTGTCACAAGAGCACTTAATAAGCTTATTTGTGGGACAGAAGATAACCAGGTCAAAGCAATGATACTGTGAGAAATTAACTTGGTTTTTCATATCACAGCAAACACCTGCACAGCTGGCAAAAAACATGATTCCCCAGATGAAAGGGTTAAGAAGCTGTGAAACAACTGAATTGCATCTAATTAAAACCCACAAAGGCTAAGAGGAAATAAAGACCAGAGGCGAGAACTGCTGGCAATAAATCCTGCAAGAACTGGAGCACAGCATGCGTAAATACGAATGCATCACTTTCGATCAAGTTTCAGGTAAATCCAGGGGTGAAATCCTTTCCAAAGCAGACAGCAACAGCATCACGCTGTGATAGTGATGCAGACATAAGGTTTCATTAGGAGGTTCCTTAACAAACCTGCAGACCAAAATGTGACACTGAACTGGGCTATGTAACAACCTCAGTACGCTGACATGAATTTCCATACAACCACTCTTGCTGAGTGCAAATGTTCACAGCACCACCTCAGCTGAACAACACAGCTTGTTTCACAGAGGTGACCAGGAGCAACAGTACAACGCAGTTAGCAGAGGAGACAGCAGCACGGCCCAACTGAAATGCTGAAACTTAAACACTAGGAGATCGAGTAGACATAAGCCAAGCATTACCTATTTCTGAAACAGACTTGTGACAGCAAGAAGCACAGTCTTTCAAAACTGTGAGAGCTTCACTCTAGATGGAGAGAAGAAACACAGCTCAGCATGCTCCAACCATAAAAAAATGCACTGGGCAACAGGGCAAAAATGGCTGCATCTGATGGTATTTCAGAGGAAATACAGCATGTCACAAATCATGCGTCATCAAGCTAAAACTCTTCAGCAAAGTTTCCCCTGCCCTTCGAGAAGTCTGAATATTTCCTCAATATTCAGCATCCAGGGATGCTGTAGGTAAATCCAATGTTACTTCTTCCTCCCAAAGTCAACATGAGGGAGACGGACCTGAAAGCTGTCCTCTTGTGGAGGTGAAAACAGCCTTTAGCAGGCAATGGATGTCATGGGAATTAGAAGCAGGCTTCAGACTACTTAGAGTGTGTGATTTGGCCTTTTGTTTTCTTTCCCACATGAAAGGTGCAAAGGTGGCTTGAAGCTACTTTGAAGTACTTCCCTGCCTCATAATCACAGCATGTCCTCAGCCAAAGGCAGCAATGCGGCCGCGCAGCTGAGTGCAAAATTAATAGCACTAGGGAAACAGAACGCAGTTAAACTCCAAGGTGCAGGCTCACTGCAACCAGTTCACCACCGTCATTTAAATCACTTATGGAAGGTAAGATCAGCTGTATAACAGGAGGACAGTACCAGGGGGTTCTTGAAACACAAAGAAGTTGCTTAACGTGCTGATCAAAGGGCTGGTAAAGCTCTGCAAGGAACCGAGCAGCACAAAGCAGCTGGAATATGGCTCAGAATAAAGGAAGGTTATAGTCAAAACGGACACACTGCCATATTCAGGCAAAAGCATTATGTTCTTTGTAATGTCTAGAGGGATTCACAGGATTAATTCTTTCCATCTTAATAAAAACAACAAAAGATAAATCAAAGATGATACATGAACAGTACAGAAGTTGATAAAGGGACTCTTTTCATCCTCTATCAAGGCACGTAAGAAGTCAACCAAACAGACAGAAGGAAAAAAGTTAAAAACTGAAGGCAAAGCACACATGTAGTACTTGGTGCCACGAGAGGTTATGATAGCCAAGCTTGGTAAGTTTGATGTTAGTATACCCTGATATATCCGTTTTGAACAGCCAAAGGAGTAACTAATTTCACACCAAGATCATCCTGGTTCTGGGCTAACTCCTTTCATCAGGTGGGTGTTACACAAATATATTTGATGCCTACGATTGCCTATCAGTAAGTACTGAGCTAGTAACATGTTTCTTTGCAAATGTATTTGAATTTTACAGCATTTTGCAGAAAACAGAGATAAATTAAGATCGTGAAAGGATGCCTGCTCTCCTTTCTGGGCACGTCAAAATCTACAACTGCCTAGATAAAGAGGCTTGATTATACGGACATGTTGCATCAAGCTGGCTCTTACAAAAGTTTTCACGTTGTCCTGTGAACTGTAGGGCCTGACCTGTGCCACCAATAGGCTGCTTCTGATCTGGGCACATTCGACTCAGTCCTTAAGTGATTATTGCTCCCGGACTGCCTAATGCATACTGTTATGTGAGTGGTAAAAGGGGCTCTTGCATCCCAAGCCAGCAGAGTCTGTTATCAGAATATGTCTTACTGCAAAGAGATTTTTTACTTTTGCTGCCTCTAAGCTGAGGGGAACTCTGCACGGAAGAAAAAGTTTCCTGGAGGCCAAGAATCTGTACAAGCAACCAGAACCCCACCTGGAAAGCCATGGAGTTAGCTGCAGCCAGAAAGATTCGTAAAGGCAGCTTGGCTTTGTAGGAACGGTGGCTCCAGAGGCGATGCGCACCAGCCGTCACGCCTAGGGCTGACATCAGGAAACAGAAATATGCTGAAAGACACAAAAACAAGATACAGGATGTGCTAGGGACCAACTGCCATAATTTTTGCTTTCTTCGATGTAAAGATGATCCCTGTGCCTTCCTGCCAATGCCTGCAGGGTCACTCAGAAGATGAGGCTGAGCAGCCAGGAGGTGAGGTTCTCAGCCCACCTCTGCCCTGCAGCCCCAGCGTCACGTCATTCCGCTTCCCACCCCTTCCCATTTAGCCAGTGCAGGTGAGTTTGGCAGCACTGAACCACCAGGCTGTGACATGTCAACACAGCATGCCTTCGCCAAGTCCAGTGGAGTGGAAGTTCATCACTCGTATCAGATGAGTAGCAACAACTCTTCTAACTGGACATTGCAAGCCTCTGCCAGACAGCTCTGCTTGAGTCCAGTCTGTCAGCTAGTTTAAAGAACATCACATCCCACCCCTAAAGATACAAGCTGTGTCAGAGCTTCTGCAATAAAATCTCTTATCATTGGGAGCTCATGAGTCAGTAATAAAAATGTGCCAGAAAGTGGAGCATTCACCATCTCCCTCAGTTTCAGGAACTGTTTTTCCTTCCCTTAATTGGCCAAGTAAACTCGTTTTGAGCATTCTTCTCAGATGGCCAACACAGCATGGGAGCAGGTGTGCTCCTTTCCACTGTGTCTCCAGGCCAGACACACAGCCCAAGCACGTGTCCCACAGCGTACCCCACCACGTTTAAAATAATACCCCCACCGACCACCACAAGCATTAGTACACCTCTAGTTCTCCTTTCAGCAGGGGCCACAATTACCCATGTTCCAGCAGGTTAAACTCGCATTTCCAGGGGCAGAGAGAACGGCTGGCTGGGGCGGAAGAATGAGACAGTGGACCTGAGCCGCCTGCTTGAGCCGTGCATCTGTGCACTGATTGCTTCCTCTTTGATGTGCTTGATGTTTTGTCTCTAGTGTCTTTGAATTCTTGAGTGATGGATGATCCATAACCTGAGTTGCTTTGACTTGTAACAAAAAGGAAGACTATGGGGAAAGGGCTGGAAAAACAGTGCGTTAAAGCTGCTCCTCCTTTTGCAGGGAGACAAGGGAAAAAGGGAACAGCTAGGAGGAAAGTATTATGCCAGTCCCAAATAAACCAGACCATTTAAAACTACTCACATTCAAGCAGCTATTCGGCTGTCACAATATAGAGAGTTTTATGTCTTTCTCCCTTAGGCACTGATATCTCATACCGTGCCTAAAAAGTACAGGCACGTTTTACAAGTGTAAAATTAAAAAAAAAGGGTGGATTCAAACAATAAGATTACAGGACAACCTCAAAATGAGTTTGAATGGTCTGAAGCAATGTGTGGCCAGGGCTCCCTACCTCTCCACACAAGCAGGCATGTTTTTGGTTAAAGCAGCCTATTTCAAATACCTACATAGAGTTACTGGAACAAAAAGGGAAAACCCTATCCCCAAAAGGAGGTTTTCCACTTGCATCTGTGTCTGCACAACAGTCTGTCCATCGGGGAACCCGTTCTAATGTGCAGTGGCTAGAAAGGAATTCATAATTAGCTGTTCCCAGTATGTAATGTAAAACATCTATCTTTGCAAAAAAAAAAAACCAAACCCAAAATATGTAGGTGGGTGCCTGTGTGTCACTCTATCAAGTCCCAAATCACAGTATTTGAAATTACAGCATCTAAGAGAAAATACATCGAAAGATATTTGGTAAAATAACAGTATTTCATGCTGCAGACTGAAGGAGTAAATGGATCTTATTCATTCCACTGGTGTGGTGGATCTACCAAAACCAGATTCACCCAAACTTTATGTACCTGTCCCAATTTCCTGTCATCTTCTGCACAGCAAACCAAATCATTTCTCACAAAATGCAAGAGACAAATGGAGTCAGAACAGTCCTAGTAAAGATGACACATCTCTAAAACCTGCTTTGGACACCATCAGCAAAGACGCAATTCCGCTTTTCAGCAGGCTGCAGTGTTCTAGTTACTCCCAGAAAAGGCAGGTATGAAGTGCACTGAAGCCTATTGCCAAATTCAGACTTCTGCCTGCTTCCTGAAGGGAGGTACAGAAACGAACTGAAAATCACGCATTCTTTCTGCACATTACTTACAGATATGGTTGAATTTACTGGTTACTCTCAGAGCAGTAAAACTGCCGACACCACAATAACTCAGGCTCCACCCTCTACTGCAGTATTCCAGTTCTTGCACGTGCCTTGTCAGCGGATGCCTTGATGTGATGGAAAACTTGCCCTGTCTTTTTCTGCATGTGATTTTGAGCTGTGCAGAAACAACACTAAATAAGGCCTTCCAAATCATGCAAAAGACTGTAATTGTGGAAACAGATCTGCGACGCAGCTAATGTCAGAATACTGACATTATCCAGCTAATGTAACAATATTAAGGTTATAGTCCTGAATCACTACACGAACATACTGTCTGTGGGCTTTAGGACCAGCCAACCTCATGTTAGTAACAGAGACTGCAATCTCCCATCTTCAGCAGTCTCTTTGCTTCCTTTAAGGCACAAAGAGGGGCTGGGTTCTTCTCCCACTTCAGAGCAAAAGATAATTTAATTGACCAAGTGCGTCAAGTCATGCACCCATCATAATGATTGCTTAGAAACAAAATTAAAGATAAATGGATGGAATACATGCAACATTAAGATTGCTTTTCCTTTCCTTCTCTGTCCAGTGCAAGAAAGAGACTGAGTGGTAGGTAACATGCAGACCACGTGGAACAACTACACTGAATACAAGGGATTTACGCCACTTGATGATTGAGCTTTTAGAGAGCTTGGCTTAACAGCAACCCTTTCATTCAGCCCACTCCACACCACCAGAATTACAGCAGAACGGACAACAGTACATTTGAGTCTGTGGGCTGCCCTAGGGTCCACATGCCACCCTGTGTGTCGCGGTTTGAGAAGGGGGCTGTTTCCC
>NW_010416643.1:0-7589 GCF_000710305.1 Buceros rhinoceros silvestris | reverse complement strand
CCTGGGGGACACCACTGGTGACCGGCATAAGTTCAAATACACTAATGTGCAAGCCTAGAAAGCTGAGGTTCTATTTTCTTTCCCTCCCTGGGATTTGAACCATTAGAGTCATGGTGTTGAAAAGTCTTTGGGCTGTAGCCTTTGACACTATTAGTTTAGATATATGTGAAAAGGTACATAAATCTGTAAGCAGTAATACCCTTTGAAATATTTCAGAGTTAATCGAAGATGCGTAAGTGTAGCGCCTTCTAGAGAAACTGCTGGTGAACTGTTGCTAGGTAAGTAGAATTTTCAGTCCTCAGAACTTTTTTGTATAAGATTCTGCTGTATATATAAACTTGGCTGATTTTTTTTTTTTAAGCGTCTGAGCCGTTGCCTGACTTACAGATTATAGATCAGTTTTGCCTTTCTTCCCTATTTTGTGCATGAGTGCTGTTTGGACTGTAGTTAAGTTTTAAAGTTGCAGACCACTTGCTTACAGATGTGGAATGATAAATGCTATTTCTGTCAAGTGCTGTCTTGCCAAGGTGCTATTCTTGGTATTCCTAACTCCCAGACACTGCTTATATAACACCAAAATGCGTTATACAAATAGGAGTATGATGTACCTTTTCGCAACTACTTTTTCCTGCAGGAAAATGTGGCATGTATTTTGTTGAAGACAATGCTTCAGACACAATTGAAAATTCGGTAGGTACTAGAGGATTTTGTCCATCTTTAATTTTTCCACACTATGACCATGAGTAGCTTTGGTCTACTGCAACCGAGATTGTTTAACTACAGTTAGAGGTCTCTAGATAAGGCCAGCAAAACTAGTTTGGGTTCAGTGGTGATAGCAGAAAACAGGAAAGACGTGTGCCTGCCTAGGAGGGGAAGATGAGGCGGGGGGGATGTGGGGAGGATTCTATACCTTGCTCTCTGTCCATTGCTCCGAGTTCATCAGCATAAATGCGCAGAGCTTGCTTTGGCCTGCATCTGAGATGTTGCCTTAGTGAAGCTAGAGCACTATGAAGTACAGAAGCTCTCAAGTATATGAATTGTGCTGTATTTTATAGTGTCTAATTCTTGAGTTTTCCATTATGTAGGATGTTCTAGCTCCCCCCTTATCCTATACAAGAGAGGACAGTTTCCTGGAGAAACTGTAATTGACCTAATACTTCACAAAGGCTCTCATGTATTATTTATTTATCCAACAGATAATTTTTAAAAATAACCAAGATATGAGTTATACTGCTGAAAGTTTTAAACTATTTTCAGGGAGCTCTTACTTGCATTGCCTAAGCACACAGCTCCTGTGGTTTAAGATGTTACCAGCTGTTTTCTTTCATAGAACTGTCAGATTTGGGACTCATGGCAAAGCTTTGCTCTGGCTGGCTGACCAGTATTTGCCTAAGAGCCAGTGAAAATCTGGCATTGCATCCTTGTGTTGGATAGGGAACTGGAGGAGCTGCAGAGCATGCATGTTGTTCTGCCCACTGCCTTGAGGAGAGTGGAGGATGGGAAACACAGATGAAGAAAACCACAATAATGTCTTAAAGCATCACAGCAAAATTGAAGTTTACCTTATGATGTGCTGTATGGTTACAAACTAGCTGCATTGAAGGGTTTCTTGTTTTGAAAATCTGCTACTTAAAATAACTTTTTCAACTGCAAATTCTGCAGAGTTTTCATGGAGAAACTGAACCAGCATCATTTTCTTGGACCTATGAGGAAATTAAGGAAGTTCATAAGCGCTGGTGGCAGTTAAGAGACAATGCTGTGGAAATATTTCTAACAAATGGCAGAACTTTACTCTTGGCTTTTGATAATACAAAGGTAATCTGACACTGGTGCATAATAATATATTGAGGCATTTTGCTGTATCTTCATAACATACATGTTCATGCATTAGTTTTTAAGGACACCTGTTGCATGGTCTACTTAAATTCTGCCTAATACCTTGAAAAAACTTTGCTCAGCTAGGCTTCTAGACAAATATGTTGTAAAACACATCTCTGATGTATTAAGACATTAAAGAATCTTAGTAATACTAAACATTATTCCATTACAGCAAATATCTGGGGATTAGTAAGTTTCTCTCATTTTACAAAGTCTTAGTATTTTGAAAGTTTTTAAATTATATGATTAAATCTATGGTATTTTCTTCTAGGTCCGTGACGATGTGTACCACAACATCTTAACTAACAACTTGCCTAACCTTTTGGAATATGGAAACATTACTGCTTTGACCCACCTGTGGTGCACAGGACAGATTACTAACTTTGAATATCTGACTCATTTAAACAAACACGCGGGCCGTTCCTTCAATGATCTTATGCAATATCCAGTATTTCCTTTTATACTTTCTGACTACACCAATGAAACACTGGACCTAAATGATCCATCAGTATATAGGTAATATGAAATGTTTGGAACTGATTATTTCCAAATACTTGAACTGCTCTTCTGGTATAGCTTTTTAACTTCATTATAGTTCCATTCGTGTGCCGTTTACTATTCGGGGACAAGCCTCATCAGTAATATCTTGGGTTTTCTACAAGAAGTGGCTGCTTCACCTCAGATATTCAAATAAAATGCCTAGTATTCTGAATGTGTATTCAAAGGATGTCCTGAAATGGACTGTCTTAATAGGATATAGATAGTCCACAGAATTAATTAAAAGCTGTATGTTTAAATTCATGTTATTAAAGAACATGAATTCTTTAATATGAATTATTAAAGAATAATAATTTCAGGCCAATTAGGAAAAAGTAAATAGAAAAGGAAATAATATTGTAAATTATTTGGCCAGTTACAGAATTATTTTCTTAATTGTGAACAGACCAAGTGAATTGTCCCATCCTACTAAATTTCTCTTAAGCCAATTTAACATCTGTGTGCCTTTGCTTTTATATGATGCCTATGGTTTGACAGAGGTACTTTGCACTTGCTTGCCTGTTACTGTGCTAAGGCGTAGCCTGTGGATCTGAGTTGGCCCTTAGCACTAACTAAAAGTAGATTTTTTTATTTTTCCAAACTCTTGTAAAGTGCTATCCTTTTCATGATATTGAGTTATTCTTAATAATGCATTATTAAATATTGTGAATCAACATTTTGCAAAAATGACAAGATATCAGTACTACTTCTGTTACAGAAATCTGGTCAAACCAATAGCTGTACAGTCCAAAGAAAAAGAGGATCGTTATGTGGATACTTACAAGGTAATTTGGATAACTCTTGCTTCTTGCCTTTTTCCTGTATATAAATTATATGGAGGCTTTAATTTTTTTAAGGTATATAGATGGGGGAAAGAAAACCACAAATTCAGTATTCTGTGTCTGGGAAATTCTCATTTCCAGTATGCTACAGTTCCAAAGAATCATTTTATAACATGCTTGGAACCTCTGTTTGTCTGTTCTTGTACCTGAAATCATAAATCAGTTCAGTCTTTCTATGTGCTACTTCTGAGGAGGTTAAATGGGTATATTCTTACATATGAACATACATATATTTAAAGATCCCTAAGGATCAGGAAGGTAACTTACTGCTGTTTATTTGAAATTACTGAAGTGGAACTTGTGGCTGCTCTTTCTGTTGCATGATGGAAAAGCTGTTTTGCCTCAAGTACTCTGTTATTTTAACATGTCCTGCTATATTCTAAAGTGCTCTTTAGAATGTTTTAAATGCTGTAGACCTTCAAACTTAGGTCTCTATCATCATCAGTCTACTGTATTATTTGCAAATATTTTTTCCATTTAGTACTGAAAAGCCTCTATAATGACTCTGCTGTGTTGGAAAACAAGGTCGGGGAAGGAGGGGCGGGATGTGGTCGAAAGTAATAAATAATGGAAGACAAGTCACTTAAATTGGTTTAAGACTTTGATACTTAACTGCATTGTAAAAATGATCACGTTATTAGACACTTAGTATATTTGATTCCAAATCACTTTAAATGTACATTCCTTTAGCAGTTTTAAGGGTTCTTTTTCTGAACAACTTTGGCAAGCTCTTATTTTTGTTATTGGAATGAAGTCTAAGTAGGAAGTTTGTGTTGTGGTTTTTTTTTTCCTACTACTTCTCTAGTATTTGGAAGAAGAGTACCGTAAAGGAGCACGAGAGGATGATCCAATGCCCCCTGTGCAACCATATCACTATGGATCTCATTATTCCAACAGTGGAACTGTGCTTCATTTCCTAGTTAGGCTGCCACCTTTTACCAAAATGTTTTTAGCCTATCAAGGTAAAGTTACTTTTGCTTGTATTTTTCTTTACACCTGGGCCTTGGCGCAGTGACCCAGGAATGCTGTATGTTTCTCTGTTTACCATATTTCATCAATTCCAAGTAGCTGAGCTCGGTAAAATTCAATCTGGTATGCTTTCACAGTAGACCCATTCTGAAATTAGCGTGCTAGACCACAAAGCTGTACATCTTATATTTATACTTTAGTGTATGTACAATAAAAACTTGTATTTGACTTGCAGTCCGTGTGTAACACATAACTGAGACAGAAGAATTCTAAATGTTCTCTGCTAACTGGAGAGCAGTTAACTACTTGAAGTTGCAAATGTGCAACTGTTATCGTGTCCATCAACTACGTAACAAATTCAGTTTGGTTTTCTTTACAGATCAAAGTTTTGACATCCCAGACAGAACTTTTCACTCTACCAATACAACCTGGAGACTTTCTTCATATGAATCAATGACCGACGTAAAGGAGCTTATCCCAGAATTTTTCTACCTTCCCGACTTTCTAGTTAACAGAGAAGGTATACTAAGAGAATAACAAAACTATATACCCAACCAGCCACATGGTTGAGTCTGTGGGTTGAAACTGAGAACATTTATATCACTTGACTGATTATGCTAAGTAGTAGATGTAAGGGAGAAAATCTGGCATGAATTTGCAGGATATGCTAAAAGAAGCAGTTACATAGGACTTAAGGAAATTTTTTTCATAATAATGTCAGAGGTGCAAAGGATTTCCCTGTTGTCTCATTTTTCCATTTGAATATGTACAGCTTGAATGTGTTTGGCGGGGGGGGACACTTGTTAATGGTGCTGCTTTGTTGATTAGCAATCACTGTGTCTAATGGTTAACTTTCACAGAACTCTATGAAGAGCTTTTTGAAATTACTGTCAACTAAAATGTCAGAACACTTCCTCTCCTGTTTCTAGGTTTTGATTTTGGAGTACGGCAAAATGGTGACAGAGTTAACCATGTCAATCTTCCACCCTGGGCTCGTAATGATCCTCGTCTGTTCATCTTGATTCATCGTCAGGCTCTGGAGTCTGACCATGTTTCTCAGACAATTTGTCACTGGATTGACTTGGTGTTTGGTTATAAGCAAAAAGGCAAGGCCTCTGTTCAGGCTATTAACGTCTTTCATCCTGCAGTAAGTATTTAAGCAGTGTATTTGTTCATGGTACTTAGTGACTTAATGGGGGAAAGTTCAGTCTGACCTGCCTGGAAGAGATCCAGCATGAAGCAAGATCACTTGCTTGTGAAGGTTTTAACCATTTCAATGCAGAACTGATAAGATCCCAAGGGCTGCTGTGAGACTTGGTGAATTTGTGTTCGTCTTTCTTGCCTTGAGATAGGTATGGGTTTAGACTTTTTGGATAGCTGTTTGCAGTAGTATATAGGTATTGTGTTTGTGTGTACTTGCTTCCATCTCATTCAAAAGAAACCTTTCATTTAGGAAGGTTGTGCTGCAGCTTTTGATGTGACTAAAACATTTCAGTTTATCCTGAGCTGATTATTTGTCTTTTTCCCTTCATATATATTTTGTGTGTTGTCCCTCTAACGAGCACTTTCACCTCCAGTAAATTTAACGTCAAATAAGTCTTCATTTAATGCAAAGACTTCCAGAGTTTAACTACTTTATTGTAATGCAGATATCTTGGATTGTACTCTTTGGCATCAGTCCTTACTATAACGAGGTTTGCTGAGCCAGGCAGTCCTGGTTTCAGATGCATTCAAATGTGTTCCATGTGTTCAGTGTTCATTCTATAGCTGGAAGAGCTAATAAAACAGAGTTTGGCAGGGGTGGCTTTTTCTTTCCAAGTGGCCATCCAAATGCTTTGCTTCCTTTTTTTTTTTAACTTAAGTATTGATTTAGTTATAACCTTAAACTTCAAATACTAAGTGTGTGTGTGTTCATTTTAAGTGAGAGGTGAAGGCCTTTGTCAGTGTAACTGAAGGAAAGTATGTGGTACACAATTAGAGACATGAAAAAAGTAAAGAATTTCCACTCTCTTGAAATATGAAGTTTCTTCTTCTCTCCCCACCCCAAACCAGAGCTTTAATGTGTTAATTTAAAAACAGGTACAGAAAACAAACTTTTTCAACTTTTTGTTTATCATCAGCAACCTTTCTGTTTTTGCACAGAATAGTAAAGGTCTCTTTGACAGAAACTAGTCATGGAATACACGCAGGAGTAGCTCATGCAATAAATCTTAAAGTGGTCATTACCTCTAGTAAAGAAGTGGTGGCAAGGTTACTGTTCTCAGTGGCTCTGTAATCAGCACAGCCATTGGTAGATGGCTTCTGGTTCAAGTTTTATCCAAACAGCTGAAGAGTCTGCCTCTAAATTTGTGTACGTGGAGTGAGAAATCTTTCCCAAAGACAAACTGGACAAGCTTATTCTTGACCCTCCCTCCTCTTTTTTCTCTCCTCTCTAGACCTATTTTGGGATGGATGTTTCTGCTGTTGAGGATCCTGTTCAGAGAAGAGCCCTTGAAACAATGATAAAAACGTACGGGCAAACACCTCGTCAGCTGTTCCATGCAGCACACGTTAGCAGACCCGGATCCAGGCTTATCATGGAAGGAGAACTTCCTGCTGCCATGGGATTACTAGTGCAGTTTGCTTTCAGGGAAACCAGAGAACACACTAAAGAAATAATACATCCAGTATGTCATTTTTATTTGCAAGATGGCTTAATTAACATTGATATGATGTAATTATTGTACACTTATGTTTACAGTTTCCTTCCTAAAACTGAACTTACTACCCATATTGTTCTGTAAAGAAACTACACAAAATTAGTAAAGTGATAGTGAAAATGATTTAAATGCAATTGTGATCTATTTTGTGTCAAACTAAGATAGATCTGAATTTATCTTATATAGCAAATAGGTGTTGTAAAGCATTGCACTTAACCAGTTTTGTACTTTCAATGACAAATTTTGAAATCTGTTTGCAAACCTATAGTGCACAGCGTGCTTTATTCCATCCTCAACTTTTTCATTGTCTATAGGACAGTTCAACTTTCTTCGCTTCAAACACTTGTTTTCCCTAAACTTCAGTGAGAAACTGAATCCTTGCATTTAAATGGGTATTTTTTCCTAAACTACCTGAACTACAAGGGCTGTTATCTCCATTCTTAAAGTGGGAGAACTCTGTTAAAGCTCATACTTTCATTGATAATATTATAGTGCTTCATATTTGTCTTTCTAGTGGTTTTGGAATACTTCAGCATGTGATTGCTTACAGGAATGTGAAATGAATGGTTCTCCCTTACTAACGAAATAATATATTTTATTATATTTTATTATATTTTATTATATATTTATATATATTTTTAAAATATATTTTTATTATATTAGT
>NW_010416642.1:1164-6978 GCF_000710305.1 Buceros rhinoceros silvestris | reverse complement strand
CTGCCAAGAACGGGAGTCCTGGAGGAGTGACAATTAAGTAGTGTTTGTGCAAAGAGCAGATAGTGACACGAATTTGATCGCAAATATGAGACTTGATTATGAATATGAAGTATGGATCTTTCTGGCCCTGTAGAAACCAGTGAGGCAGCCAAACAATCAGCCCCTCTAAAACCTCCTCACAAGCCTGAGTGTGCGCTTTGCTGCTTCACAACACGCACCACAGTGTGAAAAAAGGTGTCCTGTAAATGAAGGAAAGTAATATTGGGCTGAAAGTCAGAATTTCTATGAATATGACTTCTAAAGACTGTTGCTAATATTTTCACAAGGCAGTGCTGTCATTACTGAGCCAGGCTTTACATTATTCTGCCAGGGAAGGGAACCCAGGTCTCTAATGTGGCGTGTCTAAGTCAATTCCCTTTGCATGCCAAATTGAAATCCCTGATTACAGAATCTGCAGCCCCAAACTTAATCCCTAGACTAAGAAGATAACCAAGGTACCCTGACAGCCAACATTACACATGGCTCCCATACAGCTGATTTACCTCTAAAATGCATCATATGTTTTACAGGTCTCTAACGACTGCTCTGCATGGTGCATAACCACATAGGTGCTTCTGCATGTGACATGTTACTGAAGGCTTTAAGTCCATTCTTTCCATCAGGTGGAGCAGAACTGTGTAGGCCTTAGAAGTTAAGCTATTGCTTTTTTCATGAGAGAAGTAGTCCCTAATTTGGAGTAACACCTCTCCATCTCTGTATTTAGACTGAGAACTTCATATAGCAGGGCTGTTATACCAACACCTTTCAACCAAACCTTGTTGTCCTGGTGCATCTACCTGGCCAATCTGCACTCAATGGATGCTCACCAATTTTCTCTGCAGCTTCTCAGGATGAGGGATGCTAAGCAGAGCACTCTGCCAAGTCCTTTTGCTGGTACTAAGGTCACAGAAGTTCATGTTTTTCATTGTTCTTCAGCTGGCACCAACTATTTCTTAAAGTTGAAGGTAAAACAAATAGAGCAGGTGTAACTGTGATGCAAAGTTTCTAAAAACGCATGGATCAGCTTCTTGAGTCATTTGCCCCAGACACCACACATGGAGCTGCAGAAAGATTGGCAGACCTCTCTTCAGATCAACGAAGGCAGCATGCAACTGCTCTTTTGGGCCTGAACACCACGAGACACTGAGGGAAGGGCCTGAAGTTACACATCCCCAGATCTTCAGTGATGGAGCAGTCTGAGTTAAACAGAGTGTCAGCTGAAAGACTCAGCTTTGACAACAAATTTCATTACTTTCATAAATGTAAAATAAATCAGACTTTACAATGTATCCCTCAATGTAAATGTAATGCAGTTTTTGTGCCTTAGCTCCCTTCCTTGTTATTAACATTGTCTATTGGTAAACAAAGAAGGATTTCTTAGAAGAGAACTTTTCCAGCTGAGGAAAATGTTTGATTTGCCTTGGTGTTTTCAACAAGTTTTACTTGTATTTTTCAAGGACATTTGGACAAACAAAAGTATATCTCTGCAAATTTTATACCCGCCGTCCCTGCTTGCAGTCTTGCACAGTACTCATTAGTTTCAATGTCTGTAAATAAAAATTGCAGGGACTATGTGCAGGATAGATAGCCTCTAATTTTAATTGATGAGTTCTAAACACTGATCAGTAAAGAGTTCACAGAATTCGTTGTCTCTATGCTTTGTCTTGTCTAGTGCCAGATTTCATCTGAGAACCTTGTTCAGCTTATCACAGCTTATCAGCTTATCTTTGTGTTTATAACAGCGATACTGGCACAGACAAGATACAGGCAGTGTTTCAGAGTTCTGTGTTTGCTCTGGTTCAGTGTACAATTCTTGTACCTCTCAAGAATTCAGAGACTGGGCTCCTAGGACCTGATTACAGGAGAAGATTAAAAAGGCTGTCTTCCACACACATGTTCAGAAGCCATGGATGGCACCTGCAAGGCTTGAACGAGCATACATCTGCTCAGAAAGGAGAAAAATATTCCCCAATTAGAAGGGTACCATCATTGGCTACAAGGGAAAAACTTTAGAAATGCTGTGTATGGCCATATATAAAAAACCATATTCTCGTACGTATATATATATACACATACATATGCTTATATGTGTGCATGTGCGTTTGTGTGTTTATATATTTAAATATATGAAGTTGTGTGTTTAAGAAAGACTTTGTTGACACAGAAAAGTGAGACAGCTTTGTTTTAGGCATCCAGAAGCTATAAGAGTCATCCAACCTGTCTGCATCAGATCATGGGGAGAAACAGGCAGCCCTGAAGAAGCTCAGCATCCCCAGCAGGACAAGGGGAGGAAACAGTCAAGAAGGTCTATGAGCAGAATGGGTGACACAGATAGGTATTGGGGAGGGAAGTGGACGGCTGATGCCCAGTCCTCCTCTAAAGGTTGTTTATGCATTTTACGCACTGGCTCCATAAAATAAGTCAACAGTGGTAGAAGATGAATGAGAATCCAGGGTGTTCTTATTACAGACCGTGCTTTCCTTGTAAGTGTTCGTTTTGGTAACCCCGTCTTCTTAACCTCTTCCAAAAAGAGCCTACGCTGTTGTTGTTAAGGCTCAGTTCTCAAAAGGAAATGAATCCTCTAAGAAAGAAGTGGAAATTATAGTTGGGTCTTGGGGAAAGAACTAATAACTCTGTGAGAACAGACAAGATAAAGAAGCAACTCTTTCCTCCAGATGTTTTATGAAGTAGAAGCTGTCTTTATGTGTATGTAGAGAACACCTCTGTAGGTTTGGGTCAAAAGTTTGGAGAAAATCTGCTGAATATTGTCCCCTGAAGGTCAAAGGGACACTTGTGTGACTACAAAGACCCTCTGAAAAACCACCATGGAATTGCACTGACCAGGGTCATCTTCGAAGTCAGATTCAAGTAAAGTAAACCCCATAACAACAGAGATGGTTTTCTGCAGATGCAGAGCTTCTAGGAGGATTTTAAGATTTTGAAAGATAGGTTGGGACAATAATCAATGAGGTGAATCTGAAAGCATCTTTGTTACTGGGAGAAAAGAACACCTCTTTTTATTATAAACACATTATTATTATTGCTCTTACATTCAATCTGCTTCAGAAACACCGGTCCAAATGCTCCTTCTCTTTCTTAGGCATGTGAACTCCTCTCACAGGTACATCAAGTTTTTCATTAATTAAATGAAGAATTGGGTGTAGCCAACAAAGTAGGGCATGCAGGGTTGCAGCTCTCTACATGAGAGTTCAGCGTTGCTTCGGAGTTAACTCTGTTCTGTTCATGAAAGACAGGGAGTACCTCAGAGGGGACACATGTGAAAGGGGCAGAGCTGAGTGCTCAGAGCTGGCGACATGGAGGCTGAAAGTATGTGGTGGTGGTGGTTGAGGCAAAAAAGACGTCAAGGCAGGTGTTGTCACTAGAGATTCCTCAGCACAAGTTGCCCGATTATTAATTAACAGTCACGTGCTGGGGTATGTCACTTTTATGTCTTGGTTCAAACTTCTGTTACTTCCTGACAATGGGATGTCCCAGATGGATGGGATGAAAACTGTGGGTGTGATGGAGGTTGGGATGCAATGGTCAGACATTAAGTGGACCTGCCACAAAGTGCAAGATCAGGTGTATGGGAAATATTTAGTTCTTCTCTCCTTGGAGAATGGCTTGGGGGGAGAGTGGCTGGAAAGTTACCTGGCAGAAAAGGACTTGGGGGTGTTGGTTGACAGCCAGTTGAAGATAGGTCAGCACTGTGCCTGGGTGGCCAAGAAGGCCAATGGCATCCTGGCTTGTATCAGCAATAGTGTGGTCAGCAGGAGCAGGGAAGGGATTGTTTCCTAGTACTGGGCACTGGTGAGGCTGCACCCTGAATTCTGTGTCCAGTTTTGGTCCCCTCACTGCAACAAGGACATTGAGGTAGGTGCTGGAGCGTGCCCAGGGAAGGGCAAGGAAGCTGGTGAAGGGTCTAGAGAACAAGTCCTATGAGGAGCAGCTCAAAGAACTGGGGTTGTTTAGTCCTGGAGAAAAGGATGCTTAGGGGAGACCTTCTCGCTCTCTACAACTACCTGAAAGGAGGTTGCAGTGGGGTGGAGGTCAGTTTCTTCTCCCAAATAATAAGAAGCAATAGGACAAGAGGAAACGGCCTCAAGTTGCACCAGGGTAGGTTTAGGTTGGATATCAGGGAAAATTACTTTTCAGAAAGGGTTGTCAAGCCCTGGAACATGCTGCCGAGTGAAGTGGTGGAGTCACCATCCCTGGAGATATTTAAAGACCCGTAGATGTGGTGCTTAACAACATGGTTTATTGTGACCTGGCAGTGCTGGGTTAATGGTTGGACTTGGTGATCCTAAAGATCCCTTTCAACCGAAATTATTCTGTGATTCTGTGGATAACTCAGGTGACTGGAGGCGTGGTGAAGGGAGCTATCAAGTGTCTGACTGTTGAAGAATTGCATACGGTGCCCAGGTGATGAACAACAGGCTTAGCACCTCTGATGAACAGCAAAGAAACTGAGAGTGACAGGATGCTGGAGCTGGGAGAAGGGAGCTTGGTTTGCAAATTTAATCAGTTACTTCTTAATGTCACTTCACTGGCAGCAAGCTGGGAAAGAGAAATCCTGTCAGGGTCATCGGATTGACTGCTGAGGCAAAGAGTTCACGTGTTAAAATCTTCAGCAGCTGGAACAGATGTTAATCTGTGTATCACAGGTAAACTGCATAGAGGGCAGGAAGGTTGGCTGGTCTTGGTGTGAAGCATGCGCTGCTTCCTTGTGGGTTCTGTGTGTGACTACAGACCGCGCATACACATCCACCCACATACCTGTATATATCAAACACAGTTACCGGCAGATAACAGCAAAGCTTAATGAGCTTTCTACATCTTCTCTTGAAAGCATTTGCATTTTTTTAAGTCAACTTCCCATTTCTTCATGAAAATTTTTCAAAAGCGGTATTCTTGTGTCAAGCTCTAGGTTTCCATGTAAGTTCGAGGTAATGACTGAACCTGGTACGTTCTGCCAGCTGTGTTGTTGCAATATCTACAGAGGAACACCGAAGGTCTGTGTTAGTTTGGGACTCACAAAAAGTAATTCATTATGGATAATGGTGATGTTGGCAGTGCATGCCAAATGGTTGAATGTAATGTAGCATACAGTTTCATTAAGGAACAACAAAATTAATCTATCTCTTCCCATCAGGAGGTTTAAACAAAAGCAATGGGGAAGGAGATGCATGTGAAAAGCAGCAATTCATTACTGAAATGAAGACGTGTAAAATAATTAGGCCTATAACAATAGATTAAAGGACTAAATTAACCCTTCTATTTTCTGTGCAATGTGTACAAGTCAGAATCCTAGCATTGGGTGTTGTTATGTAAATGAAATCTTCGGTGTCTTCTGGTTTCCTTCCAGGAAAGAGATACACAAGTAGATCAAAACAAAGCCACTAGTTCCTCTGGTTTTATTCTGGTTTGCAGATACTTCCCATGGTGACTATTTGCATTCAAAATAAGTGACTTGACTTCAGATCTCCAGTGGGAAGTTGGAAATGAAAGAGTTAACTCAGAGAACTGGGGAGAAAGAACTGCCACTAAGCTGGTGCACAATAACTTGTGTAATTAATAATACTGAAACTAAGAGAACAATTTAAATCAATGGAGGGATGGAGCATTCTCTTGCCTGATTAGTAATGATAGTTAAAAGGGACAATTTTCTTTCCTTAATAAGTCCTGTGTCCCCAGTAACACAGGATATTTCAACACAGGATACTTCAACAGTATATCTAAGCCGCTTGTGTAAAGGTGTAAGGGCAAGAGAAATGT
>NW_010416642.1:0-1101 GCF_000710305.1 Buceros rhinoceros silvestris | reverse complement strand
AAAACACACTACATTTATTCGGGATAAGAAAATCCCCAAGTGATCAGACATTTGAATTAACCAAGTAATCATGAAATTCCTTGGCCTTCTGTACTTTAGTTTTCTAATTTAGCTGAACACAGCAGGAGCTTCCCTATAGTTTCTGTTTACAGCTCTCAGCTCTGTTCCAGAAGGAAGGAATCCTTCTAAGCACCCAGCAGTGCTTCAGGGACAAGGTGAATTCAGGGCACAGGAAAGCCTTTAGGGGATCTCTGCCATCATTTCCATGCTGGGGAGCACGCGACTCCCACACCCAGGACTTAGACAAACTGCACCAGGCTGTGAAGCTGGAGTCTAGTCTGCACATAACATTGCCTGGATGTCAGTAATGAAGCACAGATGTCACATTCTGATATTTCGTCCCACTGAGCACCCACAGGTGGAATGCTGGCATGCTTTGAAACTGATGTGAGAGTCCATGAGAACTAGCAAATATATAAATTTTTTAAATTTACATGTACATTGAAAACCCTGTGCTTCTGTCCACTTTCTGAAATTACTCTTCCAGCACCTAGAGCGGAAAACAGTTTGCAGACAGCAGTAGTATTACAAGAAATAGCCTTGTAGGCAACATCAATTTATCACTCTAAGGAAAATAAATCACAGTAAATCCATGCCCAGAAAGGGAAGAAACATTCAGAAGTCTTTGGGCAAGCAGCCACAAAAGCAGCATCCAGCACCCCACCATTGCAGACCAATGCAACGGTGCAGGGCACCAGATGGACATGGCTGGTAAGTATCTGAAATGAGGCATTGCCCACAAAGTTTTCTATTGATTATTACTGTGAGTCATGGCTGAAGAAGGAAGACGTGAGGAATTATACTTTCAAGAGGCTTTAGTCTGAGCCAGCTGGAGCTAATTACCTTGTTCTAACTCCAGTGCTCAGTCTGGGGCTCCTCGGGGTTTCTGGGCAGGGGAATGGCACAAAGATGGGGAAAAGTGATGGACTCAGTTTAGACCGGAGTTAGCTGAAATCTTCTTTTTGAATTATTCTTTCCACATCAGGCTTTCCCTCACATTTTCTACAACAGCAATCATTTTATGGGTTTTATTCTTGTCGC
>NW_010416641.1:0-5188 GCF_000710305.1 Buceros rhinoceros silvestris | reverse complement strand
GTTTTCCCTCTTCTCTGGTTTGCTCCTAGCACGTTTGGACAGTCGAATTTGATCGTGGGATAATATTTACTAAAAACTGTCCGTTTTGTTGAGTTTCTTGACAATAAATATGCTTTCTGGAGTGTATTTCCAGACGTGTGCTCAGAAAAGGCCTGAACAAACTCGGAGAAGGTAATTTTAATTTTCCCACAGATATCTAAGGACTTTTTTTTCTATTAACCTGTCAGAAACGTGTTGCAATGCCTTCATATCCTTTTGTTCATTAAAGGAATACTATTCTTTTACTTTCTCATACTTAAAATAAATATTTGCCTTGTGAGTTAGTATTTTCTTCATATTTGAACATCCTGTTACAAACACAATTTTCTCAAATATACCAAGTAATTTTCTTTATTCATCTTGATGAAGATATGGTAATGACAGATAAGCAAGACTTACATTGACAAGAAAATGATCAAATTACATGGGCCAGCCTCTTGGATTGCTAGGAGTTCAATCGAGTCACAATCTTCTAAGGAAAATGAGGAACATTAAATATACAAAAGTTTTCCAAGATCCACAAATAAGACACCTTTGATTAAAATCTTGTACCTGATAAACTGGAATTCCAAATCAGCAATAGTGACTTGGCACTTAACAACTTCCACAAGTGGTCTTGTGACAAACTGATGTACAAGTCCATGTTTGCAGAACATGACCTTAAACAACTGGATTGTCATTCTGTATGGTTCACTCTGCCATTAATACCTGTGTTATGTCCTTTACTGCTGAAGAACCTTGTCTACAACTATAGAGAGACCAAAGCTAAGGACATTATTCTGTTTCACATGAAGTATTCATTTTGAACACCTTAATGAACAAAGGCACAATAACAACTACCAGAGAGTTTAAAATATAAAATAGGATTTCATTGATAATCTACTTTATAATCTAGTTTTAGCCATTTATTTCATAGAGTAAACTTCTCTAAATCCATGCATTCATAAATAGCTCTGTGAGTAGTTTAAAATTACAAACACAAGTGTTTACAGTGTTAGAGTTTATAAAGCATTAGAGATGAATTCACAGTACTGCAAAAAGTGCTCAAAAGTAACTGGAAATCAGAGGGACTTCTACCACTGATCTGGGGAGCCGTGGGAAGTTTTTATCTGCAGTGACACCAGATTATGAAGCTGAAAAACTATCTTTTTACCTGCTCCACATAATGTTAAGTTGCTGCTTTTCTCACGTCCCTTCATCTTCATCAGTTGTAGTTTTTTGGGCAAAAAAATATTGACAAACTAATGGAGTATTGAAGAGAAGTGGTGGGGAAATGAATAGCATAGCAGGTGAAGAAATATTTAAAACTTTATTTTCTAAATCAGCATATCATGTAGAGGATAACCACAAATACTGGAAGTGTTGAAAACATAAGCACCACAGATGAAAATAGTTTCTTTTGGGGAGTCAAAGAAAAAAACACAACCAAGATTTAGAAGATTAAATGGATTTACTTTTGAGTGGACTATGTGTTATTTGTCTTCGCATGAGGTCTACTAAATGAGTCAGTGAAGCTCTGTTGTCATATATGGCTCACCAACATGGCACAATAGGAGCCAGTTTATACTGGATCCCAGTAACATCAGACTCAGAAGTGTTTTCAATATTTCATTAGAAACCATTACTGGAAACACTGCCTTTGAATCTTGGGGTTTTTTCTAGTAATAAAAAAATTGCTTTTAATTGCATTTAGGTGTAACTGAGGACAGGATCCAACTTTGGAACTGAAAAACTCAGTTTTACTAGTCCTTCTTTGCATGGGTAAGACTGGTTTATACTCATAGCCCTGCTTTTGTTCATAATAACTGTGCCAGAGCAACATCAAGCTTGTCTGTCACAGCCGCATATATGGTGCAGGGCACTAGGGGCAACAGCATTAAAAATGTCTGTCTGTGACTAAAGGAAACAAAATGAGGCAGACCAGAGGATGTTCACTGACTAAGAAGGTCCAGTTTTATACATCCTTTCTAGTATGAAACTTCACTTAAGTAAAACAATTAACGTTTTAGAAACTAAACAAATGCTTGAGTTGTTTCTAGAAAGAAGGAATTTCTTCTTCTAGAAGGACCACTGTATAGGCTTGAGAGGTGGGGTTTTTTTACTTGTCAGGGCAAGGCAAGCAGCATGCTACAGTAAACCTGATACAGAAGGAAAAAAACATACACAAAGCACACAACAATGCCTCTGGTAATGAATTCAAATCCTTGAGTCTGTAAAACCACATTGTATTCTTTTGTATTTGGATCACTAACTTAGTTGAAAAAAGTGTAAAGACAGCTCTGCACTGGCAAAATATCTGAGGAGGTTACAGAATGCTGTTGACTCCAGCTAGTGTCTGGAATTAATTATGTTCAAGAAATTGGCTCCTGATACTCCTACTTCAGATGAGAACTTGTACAGTATACTAAGTCCTAATGCTTCTGGCCATAAGCTTCATTAGGATTTGCCATTCATCATAAGTGCCAGAAGCTCTCAGATCTGGAAAGGTGCTTGTTTTGAGGAGTGAAAGAATAACGGAAGAGAAACCATTTATCCTGGAGCTACTATCAGTTCTCAAAGGCAATGGTCTTCCAAATTTCAGGGCTCTGAGTTGTCTGTCCTAATACATTGCTTACTATTCCTACTGTAATTCATTAGCTATATAAGGAAGACCCAAATTGGTTTTAGATAACAATATAGGTCCTATAAGTCACTTAACATCTCAGCTGTTTCTACTGCAGGTAAGAGGATAATGGCAGCAGATGACCTAACAGCTCTTGGGGTGGGAGGGAGATTTCACAACTTGCTTTTACTCCAGTGGCAACAATGCTAGGTGCTTGACAACTCGTGAGACTGGGCTCTAGGAAGCAGGATGACAATCTGATTGCTATTTTAAACATTTTGATCTATAAGCCATGTTTATCAATCATGTATTTTGAATAGTAATTATATTTGTTACTCAGTGCCTGAATAATATACACTTGATCCTTCTGATCAAGAGCTGAAAAACCTGCAGAAGGAGAAACCAAACAGAAACACTATACAAAGGCAAATCTAAGAAAACCCAAATCACTCATCACCATAGTGTTCAGGGCTACAGCAAGTTTCTCTCTTTTACCTCAGTAAGAAGGCTCAGGGCTCTCCTGAAAGCATGGTCCTCCTTGCGGCTGTGTTGCCAGCATTCTCATACCTCTATGCAACTTTTACCCTCATGCTGGAGCGGATGTTCATATTTATTCTGAGGTATCCCACAGAAAAATAAGAGGGTCCTAGATGTGCTCTGGCAGGGGTATTTTGAAATATTTTGGATATGTGTAAGGTTTTTGAATACTATTTGCTCAAAATTAGTAAATACCTAGGAAATATGAATCTTTGCATTTTTACCAGGCAAGATTTCTCTATGAAAAAGGACAGAAATTGGACATATGCTTAGTCCTACACCTGACTTCAAAGAAAGGCTTCATCGCAGAGTGGGTAGTAAAACACCTTTTCAGTGAAAGATTGTGAATTTCTGAAGAAACTGTTCTGCACTATGTCAAATTTAGGCTGCAAATGTCTATTCCATAAGTCCAGGAGAAAGTATGTTGCAGAGATCCTGTTTTCCTCTTTGCTTCCAGAGATTTTCATGGATCCACATGTAGTCTTCTCCATTTCATATTCCACTACAAGGGAGCAAGTGGACCTGTGACGACCTGTGTTGAGTCTTTCTGATAATCTGTGGACCATAATTTTTACAATCCATAGATCTCATTCTACCCTCAGGTATGTTAGGGAAACTTTTAATCTGCTTCTCTACAGTATCAAGATGCTCAACTGAGGTAGTATCATCCATTATTTCCCATCATCATGGGTCAAGGTGAGTTTGTCTACTGAATTTAATGGTAATTAGAGTAAACTCTGTTTAATATCTTTAAATTGTGTTGAACTAGAGATTGTTTAATGAAAATTTTTAAAATATATACATAAAATTGTCCCATATTTGGTAGGTCAAAATACAGCCTAATGTAGTCAAAAGAACATGGACTCCATCTGTTTGTCAGTATGTTTGTACGTGACCCCATGCTTGACTTTTTAATTAACTCACCCTTTAATTTACAGGACTGTTACACTGGAGAAGAAACAATTGGGGAAGAAAAACCTCTTAAAACTGTTAAAAAGTAAGAATAGATTCCAAGTGATTGAGGTCTCTCAAGACAAACATCTAGATTTTCTAGTTATTTAAATAGCATTGTTTATATATCTACAGTTAAGGAAGATCATTAATGCTTGTCGGAACATAATTTCATTTTTTCTGAAGGTAGAGATATGTTTTGTATTTTCTGAATTTGGCATACAGGCAGACTGCAAAAAGCTAGAAGAGGACAAGAGCGGAAGGGTATGTATTGAAGACAAAGAAGCGTCTCAGATAAATGGAAGCACTTGAAGCAATGGCAACTTTTTGTTTTGACTTCTGGTTTAAGAAAGAGGGAGGAGAAGGCCTGGGCTGCAGTGTTCATCTTTACAGTACAGGTTAAAAAAAAAAAATCAGCAGCTCTGCTGCTTTTGTGTGTGGACCAGCTTGCTAAACTGAGCAGGGCATTTATTTATGTTAGACTCAGAAGCCTGTGCTTCATGCAAGGTCTAAGTTCATACCTCCAGGATGGGCAAGTAAAGAAAATGTTGTACCGTACTGCTGTTTTGCACTGATTGTACCTGAAGTACAAGACACAAGGCATCAGACCCATGTTTTCTCTCTTCACAGGTAATGAGGAGGAAATGATGTGCACAAGCTCTGATTTTCGGGATAATCCGAGGTCCTTAGCAGTGTTCCCATACCCTTGACTCATTCTTTGCCTTCTCCATCAAAGGCAGCGATGAACTTCCCTGCACGGTGAGGAATGGTGTCAGATGAACCCCTGCGGCCAGGGGATGGTGTCGGCACCCTCCCGACTGCTCGCCCTGCAGCCCCCGCCCTACCAAGAAAGCGACGCAGCTTCCCGTTACGTTTTGGGGTGTTTAAGTTGCAGCCATCCCTTACGACCCCGTAGCACCGCAGAAAGCCGGGATCTCTCAGGGCCCATCCTTCCCCTTTCTAATAATACCTCCCTTCTTAAAAATAAGGCGTGTGTGTAAGTCCAGCGGCGCTCTCGGTGTGCCCCGGCGAGCGCAGCGGGGCAGGCGCGGTGCTGCA
>NW_010416640.1:0-4789 GCF_000710305.1 Buceros rhinoceros silvestris | reverse complement strand
GCTCCTTTTCTCTTTGCCCTCTTTGGGAAGGGAGGCAAGGAGGAGGGTGTCTGTCATTCATCCATGGCATTTTCTCATGGTCTTGCCTAAGCTATTTCTTTCTTGTCAGCATTTCTACAGTTAACTTTCAGAAACAACTACAGCCAGGAGATGTAGACACCACTTGAAGGAAAAAAAAAATATTTAAAAAATCTATATTCTCTATAAAAAGCAAAAAATGTATTAAATCCTCTGAATGTATAGACTCCGCAAAAAATTTCAGTAATTCCATAGCTAATCCACTGGAAAAAAATGCCGTAGTTAACTTTGTACTAAATATTTTCTGGACAGTTGATGAAGCACATTTACCCCCTGAACACAGACTGGCGAGTGCGTTACAACACCCACAGTCTACCTACATTTAGAACCCTCACTACAGCACGCTGTTCACAGCCGCGTCACCGAGGTGCTCAAACACAACTGTCTCCACACAGTAATGCCCACTATTACTGGCACTTTGAATTTATGCCTGAGACAAAAAAAAAATCTGATATTTGAAGGGATATTTAGCATTCTGGCTGTGATACAGCTCTCTGTTTTGATGTTTAATAATAAGGGCTACAGAAATGTCAAATTTTTTTCAAGCCAGCTTGTTACCTCAAAAATGCTTCTGTGACAACTTCAGACACATTGTTAGAGAAAAAGAATGCAGCAGAAAAAGCTAGCACCATACAATTAAGATGATTCATCCTGTTTAAGCACGGAAGTCAGCGAAGTTTGGGGATTTTTTTCCAGTAAGGGTTTTTCTGGCTTTTACTCATGTATCTCTTGTGTCTCAGCTAAGATTTTTAGGGTGCTGTGTGACTAGGACAGATGCACTACCCCCAGGCAGACGTAAAAACGTCCCATAAAATGATGAAAATGACTTTGATATTTTTTCTTAAATTACCACCAAGAAACTCAAAGGAATCAGGAAGATCGATATCCAGTCCCCATTTTCTAATATGCACAAAAAGCAGATTACAGACAGTGCTGTCCGGACCGACAAAATTCAGCTGACAAACTCAAGACATCTCCAAACCACAGAATTGCCTCAGTGTGTCTCACGGGCCGGGCCAGTGTTGTGCTTGGCTGTTCCGGAGCTCCCCGACCTGAAGGACTGGGTGCCCATTAACGGAAGGATGGGGAGAAGACTCTTCAGCGTGAATAAAGAACAAGTTTTAAAACTTCTAGCCCAGGACTTGTCACTAGCTGCCTCACCTGTCGCAGTGCTGCGTCTCTTCTAATCTGCCTCCACAGAATTACAGAGGATTTCCCTCACCCCCTCAATAATTCAACTAAGTAACAAGCAAATTCAGCTTACTGTCTTCAGCCTTTCAGTTCCCTCCTTTCCAAAAAGGAGACGACTTTTCCATCACCACAACACTATCTCTTTCCATGCTGGTGAGCACAGCTTCGTCCAGCCCCAGGCTGCTGCGATGTCCTCAGACCCCGCTGACGCCCCTCACAGCCAGGGAAGAAAAGGGGCGTTTGGTTTGGTTCCCCCTCTCACCTCCTCAAAGTGCCCGTTCCCTCAGAAGACAAGTGCGTTTACCTTAGGTGAACACGGTTAACCCAAACGAGAGCAGATTAGTCATATCCTGGGTACAGCAATCTTCCTGGCTAAATACGTCAATGTCTTGACAAGAGACAGCAAGACGATTTTCAAATTAAATGTGTCCTTTATCAGGTGACAATGCACAACCCTCGCTCCCCTACACCGCTCTCTTCTGCCCTCAGAACAGCCAAGTCCTCTCCATGCCTTACACACAGGATATGTCACACGGGAATATTTTTGCAATACCTCCCAACCGAGCTGGAAACAGATGGAACTGACACCACGCCACCTCGATCTGAGCGACCCCGCACAGCGCACAAACCTAGCTTCCATCTGGAACAGGACGAGTTACATCCTCACCAAAAGCAGGATATAGCCCCAAAGTAGTTCCAGAATTTGTACGAAGAAAAAGATAACCAGCTCTGTAACGCAGTTTCGTGTACTTCAGTGACACAAACAACAAAAGCAAATCATTAGGCTTCCCAAAAGACACGGTTTATCCATTCACATCTCTAACCTTTACCCAGAACGGGGAACATTCAAACCGCAGATGGAAGATTGATCTTCAGCTACAATAAATGGTATGCTGGACGCAGGTTTATGCAGTTTACTCATTCAGGGTGCAAAAAGATCAACTGCTAGTCACATAAATCGCAGGAAAATTTGGGGGCAGCAGCCAGTATCATGATTAACTTCTACAGCATGAGGCTGAGTGATTCCTTTGCTCCTTCTGGGACAGTGGATAGGAAGAGCAGCTTTGCTTTTTGTATTGCTGAATACCTCATTATCAGACGTAAATTATTTTAACGCTGTTAAGCATAGCTTAGTCAACATCCCATCCAAGCTACTAAGGTTATGAAGAATATTTCTGTGAGGAAATCAAAGGAGAATAATATCTGAATACAGAAGTACTTACTTCGAATTTGCCTCTTAATTTCCTTCGACGAATCCAGCCAGTTCTGAAAAAAATTAAAAGAAACAGAAACCAGCACCATTTAAAATCACTTCAGACTGAAGACGGTGATTCCATGCAGTGCAGTTGGTATCGTTCAGCCCCCTGTTCTGTTTTCAAATAACCCCGAGAATTCTAAAAGTGAACTTGCGACCTTGCTAGCAAGTCTTCCCACCAATACACATCAGTGAAATGCTTTTTTTCCGACCTCCTCCAAAGTAAAGTTCTCTGCGAACACGTATTATGTTAACACTGATACGCTGGCAAAGCTCAAATCTGGGTACTCGGCTCTATTTTCAGCAAGGCAAATGAAGCCAGTTTTACATAGTTGGATGTCTCGCTATTAAACCTTTTCTACTCTGTTTTATACAAAAATATTCCCATATAATGCGTGCATACAAAGTAGGCCAGAGCATTTCAGTTACTACCGACATGTGCAAGAGGCTTCTTTTGTGACTGAGCATCCAAAAATGTAACACTGGGAAGCGAGACCAAGAAACCAGTAAATATTCACCAGTAACTCAGGCAATCCTGTTTACCCACAGAAGATAGACTGAGGGAGAGACTAGGAACTGAGAAGTTTCTTTATACAGCGTTCAAACCGTTATTTTCCACAGCCAGACACCAAACTCCAGAGGCAATGATTGTTTTCCAGCGCCATGTCTCTCTCAGTCTGTATTATCAGCTTTGTTTGTTTGTTTGACATGGAAGGGCCTTACAAGACAACAGAATTCTTCAAGTAATTTTAGCCAAGACTCACTCCAGCTCAGTTACCACCCTGGGTCTTCAGTGTGGGCAGGAATTCCATTCCAAAATGATACACAGCCATATTCTTCCAATTCCCAAGGTAACCAGAAGTAGCTTAAACTCTTAGATTTTAGTTAAAGTAAATAAATACAGAATACAGAATATAGTGTGGCATAACTACAGCAGAAAGCTAGGATTCCTAAGATATGATACTTTCAGTGCTTCAACTTTTATCACTCTAAAGTAGGAGAAAAGAACACACGATACAGAACATGCTGCCAGACGAGAAGAATAATCCTTTTTTTTACAGCAGTTACACAGTTCATTTTCCGGTTTTCCAAACCTGGGGCAAGCTTCTTGGAAGCAGACTTTACCACCCGCTTTCATTACTGTTCTGTCAAATAAAATCAGATGCTTATATTCCATTTACACGCATAATTACAGGTTTTTCTTCATTTCCATCTGTGTCTTTTGTTACGGGTAAAGCAAACTCTAGTGCAAGAATCCACCCTGAAATACAGCTTTTAACGCAGAATCGGCAGGTCTGTCTTTCAAAACGAAAGGCAAAGTGTATACATGCTACTTCGCTCCAGCAGGCAGAAATTTATTTGCTTCATTTGTGAATGGTAAGGTTAGAGATAAAACAGGAAGTAATGAACTGCCTGTGAAAAACAGCATGTTCTCCACCGGCACAGAAGTATTTTGTACAAATCCAGTAAAGCAGCATTTCCAGCTGCTGCCCAGAACAGAAGAGGAGAAGCTTTCTAAGGCTTCTGCAGACCAGTTACAGTGTGAATGGAGCTTTCACGTACTTTCGAGGGTGTAACGCAATGAAATCACTAACTAAACTTTAGGCCAATTAATTTAACATTGGCAAAACACCAAAAGAAATCCTTAGTGCGTAATCTGACCTAAATACTTTTAAAATGTCTATTAAAGCTAACAACAATCAGTCTGATCTGAAGACAGACCATCTCTGCCAGCTGCACAGAACAGCCATAGAGAAGAGTTAATGGGCCCCCTCCTCCGATGGTACCCCGACGTGCAGCGGGGAGCCGCTCTAATTCAAGAGAGAGCCTGGCATTCAGGCCCCACACCCCACAGCTGCCGCCAAGTCCAACAGCTGGCTCATAAACGGGGGGCTGTGAGGAGAGCACAAGAATGGGAGAAAACACGTCATTCAGCATTGAGTACTGACTGGTCTGGAGGTCAAAGATTCGTGGCATTTGAATCTGAAGAGGCAGCAGTCATAATGGGAGAAAATAAAATATAGCATCGGAAAGAACTGGTACGGAGATGAAAGAAGAATTCAAGCGTACTACAGAGGCGAAGAAAAGAGAAGGCCCTAAACCCAGAAAAAGCTCCAAGACCCCAAGATTTCTTTGGCAGCTATTGCTGAACAGAACTCATCAGCGCACACACACACACACACTTCCATCTATTACTTAAACCAAAACATGAAATGTTAAACTTACGGCCATTGCCCCTCGTCCTGTCGTTCTCAATATGGGAGA
>NW_010416639.1:1103-3607 GCF_000710305.1 Buceros rhinoceros silvestris | reverse complement strand
TGCTAATAAGACTGTCCCCATCTTTCCTATAAGCCCCTTGAAGTACTGGCATGTCCCATCACACAAGATGCTTATGCTATGCCTTCTCCTTGCTGTCTTCACTTACAGCCCATACGATGCTCACCTCTCTTTCAAGAGCTGTAAATGTTTTCAAATCTAAATATGGTTGCAAAAGAGAGCAGGACTTTGGACTAACCCCATGTCCCATCAGTGGGAATGTGCAAGTTGGCAAAATGCTACCTGATGGTAGTTCAGGTCTCAGCAGAAAGGTGAGGGGGAAGTTCAGCGTGCCCAAGCCTGCACTCCTTAGCGCAGGCAGACCGTAAACATAACAGTGCGTTCCCTTGGTATTGCGCCCTTCACTGAAGGGTACAGAAACACGTCAGAACACAAACAAAAGTTGTTATTAAAGCTTGTCAGAATACAAACAAAAGGTTTTATTAAAGCTTATCTTTAAAGCCTGAAATATACGGTAATTTCCGCAATCTACCGAGGCTGAATACTTTAGGGAAGGGTAGTTATGAGCTGGTAATTACATCTGCATGAGAAGATTTGTTCTGAGAGCTTGCCTAGGCAGGGATCAGAACTATATTACATGGCCTCTCTATCCTGTCAAAATGTATAAAATGCCAAATATTTTATCACCTTCCTGTGAGCTACTCACAAACAAGGTACAAGCAGGAATTTTCCATGGGAATTATTCTGAGCGTGATTTCAAGTGAAAGAACACCTTATAGATAGTTATGATCTATTCTTGAAGTATGCTGAAAAAAAACATTGATGAAACTCAGAAAATCAATGTTTCATCAGGAAGTTCACGAAGTGGTGTTAAAGACATGGTTTCATTAGCTAGCTTTAGTTTTTAAGCACTTTCTCTGGGTGATGGTATTCATGTGATTAGCTGTATCTTCCCTAGTGATCGGGAGGTTACAGAACCTTGGCCTTACCTGACAAAAAAAAAAAAAAATCTAGTTTCAGTCAAGGTAAACAGAAACAGTAGTTAGATAACATTGTTGGTCTTCGAGAGTATAACAACAACGTAATTTCCAGATTTAAAAAACAAAACAATGTGTGTGAAAGTATGTGTATCCAAACCAGAAGGGAAAATCATTCCAGGGCTGTTGCAATTATTTCAAACCAAAGAAGGAACTACTGGTTCAGGAAAATCAATGTTAAGATTAAACAGAAATCCAAACAGTATTTTAAAGTATGCAACCAGTTTTTAGCTCCGTTCTATACTGACAAATGGTTTCTAACATTTTGTACCATATGACCATTGTCATGAATCAGTGTTTCTCTGAAGCTGTAATGTGGCATCACCACCAAACCCTTCAGCTATGAGTGTGAAACCATAAAAGCGATGCTGGCCACCAAGCATGCCCAGTGGAGAAGCCCTGCCTGCCCATGAGCTGGAAGTCCATGGATGAAGTGATCAGGTGTAGGGCACATCGGGTATCCTTCCTCCCCTCTGTCGAGCATGGTGGCCACTCAAATGAAAAAGTTCCTCACAAGCTTTCACAGCTTTCACAATTTAATGACAAGTCTCTGGTCCTTCTGCCTCCCCAGGGACTCAGGGGGCTGACAGCACCCAACTCCTGCTCTGCCCAGCCCGAGAAACCCAAGTGTGGGCAGGCTTTGGCCATGCCTGCTGGGAGAGATGCTGGTTCCTGGGGACTTCAAAGGGGAATCCCTGTCATCCTCTAAGGTCTGCAATACCAAAGCTTTTTTAGCCTAGCTCACACTATAAGGCCAGTACAACTTCTTTCATCTGCCTGGTGCTCGAGCATTTTGTGGTCTGTGTTTCCACGGCAAGTTTAGCTGAAGTAGGCCAGGAGGTGTTAGCCACTAAGTTGCTAGTGAGGGGTATGTGGACACATATCCGCACAGGAGAGCAGCACACAAAAGACACAGAGTCACAGCTGCTACGGGTCCTCCTTAAATTCCCCTTCACCGTGACTCCCTGCTGCCACTCTATCATTAATAGCCCATTCAAAATTATTTACAGTTTGAAACAAAAATGTACTAGAGATAAAAATCTCACCTCATCTCAACTAGCACGTCTGTTGTTGCTTTGATAGCCTTTCTCTGCTCTCTCTGATCTGCTAGTCTCAAACACAAGTAGAAATGGCACAAGAAAACCACGGAAAACCCACAGATTTTGGCCTTTTAGCACAGCCATTGCTTCCATTTGGAAACCAAAGTGAGGCTGGACCCTTGGGGGTGCCTGGCAGATGATTACTGCATCAGATGGACAGAAACAGGGGGTGCTAAGAGTTACATCCTCTCCCTCTGCTGCAGAGAGGCATGGCCATATGGGAGCTGCCGTGGGAGGGAAGCAGGGGAAAGGCACCCCACTGGAAACAGTGGGGATGAAAAGTCCTACAGCAGCCTCATATGGTGCTGAGAAATGTCAGAGACCCACAGGCAGCAAAACAGGCATGATACAAATCCTGGTAGTTTAGTATTCTGTCTCCAGACGGTTCAGTAAAGCTTGTATGGGGAAA
>NW_010416639.1:0-1031 GCF_000710305.1 Buceros rhinoceros silvestris | reverse complement strand
GAAAGAGTGCATGAATGGAGCTGTCTTGTCTGTGTCCTGCTTCTCCTTCCCCGATGCAGTGAAAGCCATGGGATGGTGGAGAGGAGCGTCTGCTACCTGGCATGCAAGGTGGGCAACCTTCGAAGGGGTGGAGTGAGTATGGGATCCAGAAGGCAGGGACTGCAGCATGAGGAAGGGCCCCCCATCACTTTCCCTGGCTCCTTGTGAGCTGATTTATTCATTTAGCCTCTGCCACAGCCTGTTGCAATTGGTTCCTTCATTAACAATTTGTTGTTGTAAATCTCTTCCTCATCTAGACCTGCTGCGGGATCACTTCAGTGGGTGCCTCCTTGATCCTGAATTATACAAAGTAATGATTAATTGGTCCCTATTCATCTCCAAACCACTGATGGTTTTCCAGACCCTTGTCATAACCTCCCTCAGTTGTGTTTTTTTCCAGTTTGGAGGCCTAATCTCTTCTTTCTCTATTTCTACACTCTGCTGAGCTGGGAGGAAGAGCACGTGCGGTATTTGTACACAGGGGTTGTGCTCTAGATTATATCACGGAGTCCTCTATGCACCAACACAGGCATTTTGTTTGGTTCACTCTCCCATTTCTAACCACTGCCAGTGCTCTGCTTGCTTCTTGGGTCTGTACGGAGCATTAAGGTGTGCCACCTCTGAGTGCAGGTGAGTGGGGTCGATGTGTAGACGTGGTTTACCTTATCAGCTGTATGCCCTCTCATTCCCGCGTATGGACGGTGAATGAGTACGTTGTATAACACCGTCCCCGCAGCAGACTGCTCTGAAAATCCCCAGCTATTGATTCCTTCAAGCATCAAGAATATATTCCCGTTGCATCTTGTACTTTCAAGCTAAAAATGAACACAGAGCCTCCATCTCCCTTGCCTTGCGACAGCTCAGCTTGCCTGAGGGCCTTCACCGCTGAGCCTTATTTAAAACGCTTCTGTAAACAAACACACCAAGGTGTAAAACCCTTCCTGGCCTCCTCCTGCGCTTGTGCAAAGCGCCGCCTCCACCCGGTAAATCGT
>NW_010416638.1:0-10861 GCF_000710305.1 Buceros rhinoceros silvestris | reverse complement strand
TTTAAGGCACAAATGACCAAAAAAAAAAAAAGAAAGTCAACCCCGCTCCCCCAATCCCAAACCACAGCCTCCAGCTTTGGAATCTTTAGCTAACAAATGCTGGTATCAGTCTCCTCCAGGTGTGTTGCCAGGCTTACAGGCCACTGAGCTGGTATGTTAGAGATTTCAGATCGGCACGACAGTTGGACACGTAAAACGTGGTTTATTTCATCCTGAAGCAGAACTTCAAGGCACCTCAGAGGAAGTGAACTGCCACCAACCATAACAGGCTTGGGTGACCAGTGCCGGTTTAGATATTTGTACTGTAGACAAGCTGATTCATGCCTTAGATGAATTCAAATGAAAAGGTTAGGCAACCTAGTGCTGAAATGATGCAGAAGCCATCCTGCAGTTGCTGCTACCCCAGATCCTAAATGCAGTAAGATGTACCATTTTTGAGCACGTCCAGAGTTGACCGTTCCGTGCATTCTCTGAACTAGCCCCCTGGGGGCAGGGGCTAGGGCTAGCCTCCAAACCCAGCTGTGATCCAGAAGCTTTTGCTGAACTTCCTGAGCAGACCAAGCAAGCAGCATTCTCAGCAGGTCCTGCATATCCCTATGGGACTGAGGATTCAAAAAAATGCAAAGGTGATGTCCAGTGCCAGTATCTGCGACTGTTCAGTGATCACAGCACTTGTTTGGAACAGAGGTATAGCTCAAAGTACTTGAGTACTCAGCGGGCATGGCACAATACTGCTTCCAGCTACACAGGTAATTTCAATGTAAAACTCTTCAGACATCACCTGGGCAATGCCTGGGGAAATGCAGCATTTCCAGTCTGTGCCTCTAAGTTACATTATGTGGCACTTCTTATGCACAAGTCGGAAAAGGGAGATAGCTATGCTGGGCAGGAATTCTGCTTATACACAGGTTGACTGTTTTCTCTGCCTAATCAGTTAGAGTCCTCCTGAAAAAAACAACTAAATGCAAGGAAGAATAGCTTATGGCACTGTTAAAGGGAACAGTGATGGTTCCCATGAAAATCGGGTGAAGAATCTCATACAGTGCATGCTTTAAGCACTGCTGAGATAGATAAAGCTAACTCTTTTACTAAAAAGGTAAGTCTCCCACTACTTGGAAAGTGACTAGAGAAGGGAAAACCTTACAAAAAAACAGTCAAGTGGCATTTTCCTCACTGTGACCACCTAGCCAAGCAGCAGAGAAGAGCAAGGGAATAGCTGTAAGGGGATAGATGAAAACCATACCAGGCTAATTAAACACAAAAATTTTGACCTTTCAGTGATCAAATTCGCTTTTGGGAGAGTCACCTGGGGATTCTTACTTTTGCCTGTAAACTTAAAAGAATCATGAGGTTTTCGTTGGTTTCTGGTTTTTGTTTGTTTTTTTTTTTAATTGAAGCTCTGAGCGAAATAATACAGCAGGGAGACTACCTAGGTCTGAATTAGGTAACTTCCCTGTTTTTATGGAGTGCCTCTTCTCTCCTGCAGTTTGTGAAGTGGGAGGAGAAGGGCTATCTGCAGTATTCTGGAAGCTACAGCTGATATATTTTACCCTACCAGGCACGTACTGTAATTAAAACAAACACAAAGTATCAGCACACTTTATTTCATGACACCGCTCCATGAAATACCACTTTCTGGACTCAACAGGTCCAAATTAGCCTTTTACTCTAATTTAAAAGTGTGTTCTGTTTCAGCCATTATCACGTCACTGGCTATATGAAGCAAGCTACAGAATACATCTACGCAGTTTACGCTTATAAGGCACAGCTCTGGTAATATACTGCAGGTGCATTATCTTCAGCAGAGACGTGATTAAAAATTGAATATTTTCCTCACAGTGGCAACATACTTTGCATCTGCTGGTGGCTTCCTCTGGCTGCCAGGCTGCAAAAATTTTTTGATGGTTGGAATGTTGCTTATTCTTCCTTTAAAAGCCTGAAAAAAACAGCAGTAAAGCAAATTAGAGTAAGGGAATTGTAATTCCATCCTTTATAGCTTAAAAATCAGGTGACTTGGGTGTTTACTTCTCAGACATACTTACTAAACAGACGTAGTAGCTCCTTACAGCCAGCTCAGCAGTCAGCATTTTACATTAAAAAGAAAAAAGGGGGGTGAGCAAAAATACACCTACAATGTATTAGTCTTCTTGGAAAATCCAGGTGTGAATACCCTGATCTGCAAAGCTGGTGCTATGAAGTTTATCTTAGTTTCTCAGTTGGGGATGGGAGAAATAAATATTAAAGAGTTAAGATTCATCTAGTAAAGAAAAAAAGTGGAAGAAAAAAGAAAGCAAGAAAAAAACACAGCCTGAATCCAAATCCTGCAGACATATTTAAGAAATAAAAAAAAGGCAAGGATAGGAACACCTCCGTGCAAAGCACCATGGAAAACAAGATGTAAGAAACTTAACATGTATATGATTGTATACGATTTCTTCAAAATATAATTTTGCTAGCAAAAAGAGAAGGACAGGAACTGCAGACCCAACAGGCCGCAGACTTTCCTTCCTGTTGATCATTGCTGTGTTTGAAGGCATGGAAGTAGCAATTACTGGACCAAACTGGTAGTGTTAGTAAGTGAATTCCTGCCAGCTGAGAACAGCTGGGAAAAGCAGAGTAGAGCTGGGAAAAGGTGAGCCCTCTGAAGCCCCAGGGGCAAGGCAGTGCGCATGCGTTCAGGTGGCTGTAGTCCACGGAAGTAGACCAGAGAACTGCCGGTGACACAGTACTTAAATGTCAATTACTTTTAAAACCGGGCAGGGACGTTTGTATGTTACATTCCATATTGACATCAGATGATTACTAACCTGTAGCAGAGGAAATGCAGACAATATATCAGGCTTACATTCTTCTGTCATTAAAATGGCTTGCAGCAGATGAACATCTGCCCAGCTTAATTTGTTGCCAACAAGATTATCTTGCCCATGATCTTTTAAGGCCTACGAAATATGAGCGAATAAAAAAAATTCTATAGGATGTACAAATTTTATCTAGATATTTCATTACAGACAGATTTCTACAAAAACACACAATGGAGGAAATCCATGCAAGCACCTATAAAGTTAGACAATTTAAAGACTTTTCTCCAGTGAGCATACATACTAAACATATCAAACAGTGGTTCATGCCATGCAGGCTCAGGTTCAGACAATATCAGTGGCTAAATTTGCTTTCTATTTTTTCACAGCTTAAATACTTACGTTATCAGACATCAAATCTTGGAAAGGTTTATGTGTGCAATCAAGCTCTCACAGCACAGCCTTCCACTGGTATGGCAGTGGATCGATATGAACTCTGACTGCAGAAGTGGTAGCTTATGTTATTTACATGCAAATTTTTTTCACAGAGCGGCATCTGCAGGTTTCCCTTGTGCAGTTCAAGGCTCCAATAAAGAGGCACATGAAATTGCATCAAGTCCTGGATTTCCGAACGGATTTCAGCTGCCTGCGAAAACCAAGGATTCAAGCTAGGAACATGCTCAGCTCTGAAACAACACAGCTTTGTATCCTTGGCACGGACTTCTGAGGAAACTGCTAGGCTCTGAAAAAGCACTGTGAGAAAGTCTGTATAGTGCAACCATACAAGGTACAAAAGGTTAGAAGTAGGCTAGTGAGACGAGGATCACAGCTGGCTCAATTCAAACAGGAAAATGTTAACACAAAAAAAACCAAAAATACCCACCCCAAACAACCTAAAGGGAAAAACAAAACAACAGGTTGGTAGAAAATGGCAACTCAGTAACAGCCAGGCTACGTTCCAGGGAGAAACAAAGAACAACCCGTCCCCAGCCAGCTCTTGCCTACCCAAAGAAGTCTCTTCACGGGCTCAACAGGGGTAGCAAGCATACCAATGCTGTACCTCCTAGCTCATCAGAGGCCAACTCCTTAGCACGTGCTAGCCAGTACGCAACTGCTTTATGCTTTTAGGCTAGACATACCCTGTTTGCAGAGCCTCTCTGTGCACACGTAAGGATGGCCAAAGAGGAATTCAGAGAAAGACAGTAATAGTCTGTAAGTGTAATATATTTAAGCAATGGATTTGGGAAAGATCACAGCATGAGGTCCTTAAATGTAAAGCACAGTTAGATTTAACTTTGAACAGCAAAAGTATATTGACTTTCAGGCAGTAAGTTCTAACGACTGGCACAGGTATTTAACTGGTGCGTTTATGCAAAATGCTAGGAGCTATCAGCTAGGTTTAAAAAGTAGGATCTGCTTTTTGAGAATTCTTAAAGAAGACAGCAAAGATACGCAGTAGTTAAACCAGCCAAATATTATTTTGTGGCCCTCTTTTCACATTGCTGAAGGCTTGCTCCATCAAACAGTTCCAGAGTTGTACTGTCACTTGCCTTCTGCAAAGTAGGTGCATGGGGCCAGGGGAACGGGGTGGCAGGGAACCTGTGCCCCCTTTACTGTTTCCGTGGACTACTGGTGATTTATCACTTACCTTTTCATAAACAGGAAAGTACCTGGTTGTAGCTCGTTCAATGATTAAGGCAAGATTCTTTTCTTTTGCGTCAGCTGGTTGAAAAGGGAGAGTCATGATCGGTCCCATTAGGTCAGTTGTTCCCTCTACATACATATCAATCCTGAAACAAACATTTTTATTTTACATTTATCATTTGAATATTTCAATTTTTTTGTTATTTTCCTGAAATGCAATGCTGCAGTGATCACTGAGGAAAATGCTTATTAGAGGGTATAACACAAGACACTACTTTGTTTTCTTGTTCTTCCACTTTGATTCCAGGTCAGTTTTTTTCAAAGCACAGATCTTTATAAACAGGCTCACAGTGTCTGCAACAAGCAAAGTATAAATAACAGTCTGCAACTAAAGTATCTGAGGGGAGTTCACACTGTTTTCCACTGATAAACTATTCATCTGCACTCTGGGAGAAAAGAACACATATGCAAACTACCCTAGAGAACAAAAAAATTAGTTTTGAGATCTAATCACAAAAGGATCCCAGCAACAAATGGCTGCCAACTGTCAGTTCAGACATGCCAGTCCCAAAAATCTCTGGAGCTGCCCCTCCATTATCACAGAATAAACCCTTTACAGGAAGTGGTAGTCATTTGGGTTAAGGACTTAATTGAACTTTTGCATGACTTTTTTTTAAAGAAAGAATAAACAAGGATTTTTGCTTTCACCTTAGCCCTCTGATTATGAGAATGGAAAGTATCCATAGCTTACATAGTAAAGTAATATTAGGAAAATACAGGTTTAACTTGCAGTAGCATTAAGCCACTGAACATGTCTTTTTTTTTTATATCAGCTATGAAAGATTCTTTACATATTGAAAAAAGGAAATTAGAGTACTTCAAGACACTTTTCTTCAGGCAACTGTAGTTTTTCCTACTGTTTTCCAGTTTAAAGAGAAAAAAATAAAGGCATACTTAGCCTTTATTTTTGTATTAAGTTGCCCAGGAAATTAATGTACTTCTGGTCTCTGTGAAATTAAATGAGCCTGAAGGTGGCTGTAGCATTCTCACTATATTGACAATTAACAATCATGTATCAATCACAAAGTGCATTCATCTAATTACTGAATCCGAGTAGACAAAGCCCTGGCAGATATATGTGCACCTTTACATGCAGATATTTCACAGCAATATTCTTCCCATAAATATTAAAAAACATTGTAGAGTATTAGTAAGGACAGTTTGCACTGTTACAGTACAGGGCTCTCTCCTTCAAGTCTTTCCCATAGAGGTTGTATTTCCCTGCTATGTAGCTGAGGATGGCTCTGGTCTGCACCATCTTCATCCCATCAATCTCAACCAGGGGCACTTGCTGGAACAGCAGGACTCCATCTAGGGAAGAAAAAGCAGCAAACTACTCAGACTGCTGCAATACTACATTGAATTCTCTACTACTGAGAAAGAGACTTGGTAACACATCAAGTCATTTGCAATTCTGAGGGATGAAAGCATTTGCAAACAAGCAGGTCTCTCAAATCTCCTTACAATCATATCATTTTGGAGGTCTTACAAAAATCTCACCTGTTGTACCTGCATTATAATGGTGTGAATTTATGTTTGGGGTACAGCTTACAGACTCACCATTTTGTAATTTTTCCAGGTCTTCCTTTGTTTCTATGAATTTTTCCTCAAACTGAAAAGCAAAGATGGGAAACAACACTGTGTCACTCCAAAGACAATGGTGAAGTGAAATGGAGTCTGGAAGATAAGACTCCACCTCTCCACGCTATTCCCCATATTTCTCATGATTGTGTTGACTCCTACTCCTATTTGTATCTCTGCTCCAGCAATTAACCCAGGAGTATAGCATCCCCAACCCCACAGTAATGAACAATGCTTCACACTTCAAAACCAGCTTCCTTCATTAAAAAGACCACTCTACTTGCCTGCACATTTACCAGACACCAGATCATTCCCTTAAAAGCAGCTGATGCCACATGAAATATTGAGTAATTGTTATTAAGTTATGCCTCTTAATAAGTCACCTCTCTTTCCCCATTAATTTTTTTCTCTTTTTTTAAACAAATAGACGTATGAATGAGGTCAAAGTCTTTGTTTCCTCAGTAGTCCTGTTTTGCAGCTTCTGCCACCAACATTCACAAGTGAGGACCATCAAAAAAGCCTTTTATTTATTTCCAACGCAGTATGAATAGTTTCAGAGAAAACAATTTCAAAGTACTGTACTCAAGAAAAAATTGCATGTAGAAAGTAAGATGCCTTAAGGTGGTTTTCACCTCATATGAATCTAGATAGCAACCTGACTGCCTTCAGGGCAGCTTGGCTGAATTACCCTACTCAGGTCCTGACCCAAAGAATAAAAAGCACTTTGTTAGGAGATAAAGTTCTGAAGTTTTTCATGTGGTACACATGGTCTTTACGTAAAGAATAATCATAAGACACAGAGAAGTAATGAGCATTCACAAAAAGCCAGATATACATGGGTTTGGTCTGTAGCAACAATTTAAGATATCTTTAGCTTAATGTATGTTCCTAAAATGACACTTAACAATTCTCTTTGTACATTAAAATCCTTTTATTGGGTAACTGTTGCTCAAGGAATACATTAAAACATGAGAGAATGCATCACTGCATCTATGTATTCTGCATCACGACATAAAATGTTGTATCGCTAAGCAGAGATGTAACTGAGAAACCTTTCCAAAGAATGAATACTTTAATCACAGATTAATCTGATCACCTTATAAAAAAAAAGAAGATACAAACCTCAACCCCAGCTGCTGCTAAGAGCCATCGGACTGACTCCATCCTCCCCCTTCCCTTGGTATAGTGCAGCTTTGGTTTCCCTGCCATGATTTCAGAGTTCTTGTTTCCTGATAAATTCAAGAAGATGATCTTACAGGAAGCATGTTTTAAATTATCATTCAAAATGTTTCACCCCTGTGAGAAACAAGCGAGAGAAAGCCTCACCAAAGAGACCCAGGCCAGACTCCTCAGTGAAGCACCTATTTTTATTACGTTCTTTAAAGATCGGGTGTCTAGATAAGTAGGCACGATTTGGTAGAAAAATACATGAGTTTTTATACCCTATTCCCGGCCGAAAGATCCCTCCCTTGTTTCCCCATTGGCTGGGTACTCCAAGATTTACAGACTTACCTGTTATGCCTATTACATGTTACAGGTAACATTGGATCATACAATTTCATGCATCGCATGTCTCATTAACTCGGACTTATGCCTCCCCTAGGAGGAGAAAGTAATAGTCAACAGCCTATTAAGCAGGCGCAGTGCTGCTTCCACAGGCTCATCCATCCTAGTCAAGCCCAGTTTGACACATTCAATGTTTTAGCCCGCCCGTTATCTTGTTCCTTCTCTCTTTAATTGTCCTCTGGTTTCTTTCTTGTCTTGCAAGATTTTCTCCTGTTTACTTTATCAGTTCCTTTGAGATACCAGAACATCATCCCTTGTTTACCTTATCAAATCCTTTTAGATACAAGAACAACATCCCTTTGTTTCCTCCTCACACCCCAAACTACTAAATACAGTTGGATGCATGTGAAAGTAGAAGGGCAATCAAGAGCTAGATACTTGGGCTTGATGCAACCAAGGGATTCCTGTGGATTAGTGAAAAGAAAGTGCACACTACAAGGAGAATACAGCAATTCAAAGAAGCATCACGACAGATTGTAATAAGCATCTACTAAATCATACACATATCTTTACAAATACAAAAGCTCATGAGTTTTACAACCCAAACAGGATTGTAGGGTATTCCTGAATACGTAAATTTTTAACCTAGTAGTGATGCTATTTTTTCCACAGGTGATGGGTTTTGGACAGCATCCACATCATACCATATTTGAAAATGAGTTGCTTCTCAAGAACACCAAGACACCGGCATTATCTTCATCTCTCTTATTATATTTCAGAGCCCCATGCTGCTGTGTGTTTACAAATATGAGCTTGTAACAGCAATATATATTCCAGCATATATTTCACTAGGCCTGCTGACTTCCACAATTAGCTAGTTCTGTTTTGACCATTAGCCAAATCACACTATATCCATCACAGAGAATGCAGATCAACTTCAAGACACACTCCAGTTTTACAAACGACAGTTAAACTGTAACAGAGATGAATATCCTATTGGCTCTGAAAACTTAAATTTAAAATCAAAACCAAATAAACAAGACTGTGATCTCAGTGGGCAAATAAGGCCTGGGTAATGCCCCGAGCAGCAGGGGGCTGAAGTCAGCCTATCCGATGACGGCACTGGGATGAAACACTTCATCCTTTCTAATTCCCCTAACAAGCGCAGTCACATGCCGCAGTATGAACTCAGCAGCTGATGAGCTTGCCTGCTGCTGGAGACAAAGCTAACACTGTACTTTTATCACTAATAGGTCCCGGAAGAATGAAGCAGATTTAATAAGACAGAGTTACAGACTAACAGAATGCTTCACCGTTAAGCCAAGTCTTTATCTATTTACAGGCAAGCTTATTTATTCTAGCAGAGACTTCACAGTACGTTAATGAGCCACAAAATGGAAACTTTGGCCGTAACCCCAAAAGCAGCAGAGGAGAGGCACAAACAAACTGGGGAGACGCTGCATTCTTGGCCCTCTCCACTATAATCCTTCGTGGTGGCCACTATCTTCACTAGGTCCTATTGCAAACAGATATTTTCTGCTAGGGGCTGGACTTACAGGAGAAACCTGGTGCCCCAGGCCAAAATACAGTTCTTTAAAACCGCTGCTCAGCTTCCACCTAGCCCTGGCAATGCTTGTATCCCCAGACACCTTGGTCTCCTTCAACAAAGTTCTCCTGATACATAAATATATGCTTGATAATAAAAACTTGGTTACGACTTGATGGTTTGGAGTTGGCATCTATCTAGAGCTGCAGGATGCTTAGCTGGATTCCTAATACCTCAAGAGCTACAGGGCACATAAACAGGACATTTAGAGAAGTGCCTTATCACAGCTCCTTTCCCAGGGCCTGTACACAGAAAACCGTAACTTATGCTCTATTTTGAGTTCCCATAAGTGTGTGACACTATACCTAATGAAAGAGCTCTCAACCTTCCATGCTTCAAAAATACTTGATTCCCTGGCACTCAGAAAGTACATGACAGTCTCAACTCCACTCCGTCAGAGAGAACTGCACTTGGGTCCTCACAGACTGGACAAGCACTCTAACCACCAGCATGTGAGATCAAGACTGGGAAACACACTACAACCACAGGCTAGTGTAAGCTGAAAGAGCAAACTACCATGACTTCTCCCTGAAGCACAGGTAAAGCTGATAAATACCAGCCCAGCCAGAGCCCTTCTGGCCAGCATCAGCTCAGTGCTCCACTCCAAATGGCTGGAAAAGCTACACACCGGAGCAAGCATCAGTGGAAAAAAATCCAGGTATGAACGTAATCTGTACTTGTTCATCACAGTTCCTTGTGGAGATCGGCCCAGGGTTGAGGCTTTTTTGTGCAGGTAAGAAAAAGCTTACAACTTCCTGGAACTGCCTAAGGACTGACTTTTGGCTTAACGCTTACGTAGGATTGCAAAGTACTTTTGTGACTCTGTATGGCTCTGCAGTGAATATCCCTTTGTAAAGCAGTGAGTCATGAAAGAGAAGCAAAGTTGGTAAATTATATTTCTTAAATAGCAATAATGGACCTGAAAAGAAATCACAAATATTCTTCATATTCTAGTGCATCAGACCTTCCAGTGGACCTCAGCCACGCAGCTGTCAGAGTGACAGCTACTGCTGTGATCACTGTATTTAAGAAAAATCGCACTACTTTGTCCAAAGGAATTCAGGTGCTGGCCTTCCGGCGAGAAACAACTGAATTTAACAGCAAGCTCATAAACTGCTGCAAGATCTTAAACTTTTTTCCAAACTGGATGTGGACCCCAAAGTAGTTCTCTGCCACACCGTTCCTCGAACACAGCTCGCACAGGGCTGCTCAAGCAGCATGACCTTACCGCACAGGCCCCCGATTGCAGCGAGCCTGGCTCTGCCTCAGGACCATCTTAAGACTGTAACTGCTCACCAGCATGTGGTTTCTGCTGGGGTTCAGACCAAGTCTGGACTCGATAAGCGCTCCTTCCACCCACCTCCCGACCACGAGCTAGGAGGAGCGTTTGAATGAGGTCAACGGCAAATTACCCCGAGAGATTTTAAAACATTAACTCCAAACGGAAATGCCTCTTCAGGTTCCCTGACGATCCTACCCAGAGCCAGACGCAAACTCCCTCTATGCACCCCCACCCCACCCGGCGAGGGTCCCTGCTGCGGGAGAGAGTGCGGAGTAACCCCGCAACACACCCGCTCGAGCGGCGCCGCGGGCGCGCACGCCTGTTCCTGGAGTTCAAACCGCTCTGTCACGCACCTCGCCCTTCAGCCTGCCGCAGAGGCCCCGG
>NW_010416637.1:0-1257 GCF_000710305.1 Buceros rhinoceros silvestris | reverse complement strand
CCAATGCTTCACAACCCTTCCTGTAAAGAAAGTTTTCCTAATAGACAACCTAAACCTCTCCTGGTGCAACCTGAGGCCATTTCCTCTCATCCTGCCACTTGTTGCTTGGCAGAACGGTTGCACCCCTGAGCACAGACCCCCAATTTGTGCTGCACCACTTTGGGAAGACAGACACCTCTGTCTTCTCCCACAAGCGCTCGGCAGTCCTGGATTCCGTCCTGGTCAGCATAGAAGCACCAGTTCCTCCCACAAATCCTTCCTCCGCAGCAGCCTGGCTTTGCCCGGGGGGCTGGAGGAAGCCCCAGCAGGAGCCGCAGCCTCCCCGGGCAAAAGGTCCGGAGCAGGTTATTGCCCTCCATGAACATGGTATAATTTGGGGTCAGCAAATGCAAGTCCAACAGGAACCCAAGGGCATAGCATCCCCCCTTGAGTACAGGTTGCAGGGAAAAGGTGTGTCATCACTAGTGAGTAACACCCAGGGGTTAAAAAATGAGAGTCCAGCTTGGGCAGGGAAGGGAGGGGATGCCCTGGGCCAGCTGTGGGGTGGGATGGAGGGACTGGGAGAGCACAGGAACAGCAACTCCTTCAGCAAGCAGGACATCCCCTTGTCCACCTCTGCCATGTATTTATTCTCCTGAAGCCCTGACTTTGGCTTTTAGCAACCTGCAGCTGAAGGAGTGACCTGCTCCAAGATCCAACATCTGCAGTGATTAATTTCCTCAGGATTAAGTTCCTCTGATTTAAAACAACAGATAATGGCTAATAAGGGGAAACATCCCTATCATAAACACTGCTTTGGCATTTACCATTTGAAATAATTTATATTCTCTGGTCTAGTGGGCTTGTATCACCAGACTTAATGACTGTTTCTGTTTAATTTTCAGATGCTTAATTGCAGTAGAACACTTCAACACCATTAAATTAAAACAAGCTACCAGCTTTTCCTTGCCTATGCTGCTGGCCTGGCTCCAAGTGACATTTAAAGCGATCTCAGATGTTTTATTCCTGCCACACAAGCTGCTCGCTTACAAAAGTGTGTGTGCGTCAGGGCGGGGGACACCTAAAGCCACTAAAGCCAACTTCCAGGCAGAAGTGAATTAGGATGAGGCTGCTTGCCTCCCTCCAGGGCAGCTCTGTACTACCTGAGCTGCCACCAGGCAAAAAGTTTGGAGGGGCACGGAAGGGCCCCAAAAGGGGAACAGACCCTGGAGAGGAGCTGTCAAGCCCCAGCCTGGGCAGAACCGCCCCGCCCCGCCC
>NW_010416636.1:0-1999 GCF_000710305.1 Buceros rhinoceros silvestris | reverse complement strand
ATATATTATTTATAAATAAAGAGTGACCCAGTTTCCTTTTACACTGCCTTAGAAACTCATGCTTTCATGTCACCAGTTAATTCATCCTCCCAAGAATTCTTCTCATCAAGCTCCATCTTACAACCAATTGGATGCCTTGCCTTGTTTTGAAGATCTTTCCAGATCTTCACTATTTGGGTGGGTTAGAAAATTTCTCTTGTATTCCAGTCTAAACTTACACGTGACCAATTTACAACTATTTGATGTGCTGCCAGTATTACTTCAAGATAATTTTTGGCTTCTCTTGACATGTAGCCAACTTGAACATATTTATGAAAAGCTACTAAATTGCCCTTGTTTAGTAGACTGAACCAAGCCACACTTTCTAATTTGTTTTCTAACAAACATAGATATTGCACTTCTATGATTATCTGAGTAATCTTGCCTGGCGTTGGCCACAGTTCAAGTTCATAATCTTTCTCAAAGGACACAACAACAGAAACTTCCAAGATACAGGACTTGTTCCTTATATAAGGACAGTCGTGTTTCACTTTCGAGCTAGTATTTCACTCCATGTATCCTAGCGGGAGTCACATTAGTATTGTCTTCGTTTGGATGACTTAAGCAGTTGAAAGCAGTATTATTGACACATAGTACAGTTCTCCTTCCTTTTTACATCAGCTGACAAGATTCCGTTTTATAACAGGAAGGCATATTATTTAGAAGTAATTGCATGATATTGCGCTTTTTGCGCTATTCAGATTTATCTCTTTTCTACCACTCTAGGTAAAGGTTTTACCTAATTTGTCTTTTATGATGATCTAATCTTGAATTGAGAATGCCTACCAACTCCTTACTTTACCTATTGATATAAAGAAAAATGTAAATGAACAGTCATTTTCAGTATGTTTCGTAAGAACAACAACTCCACCTTATCTCTCAAAGTAAAAGATTCTTTGTCTTCAGTCGGTAAAACCACCAGTGTTTCTGCCGGCTTAGATCTGTCCCGTAAATGTTAGGGGAAAAAAAAAAAAAAAATCCCTACCTCTTGCAAGGCATTTGTGTCTCCTAAGACTAGAGGAGGAAAGGCAGGGGAAAGAAGGGTTAAAGGATAGACATTTCTGAAAACTAGCCAGTGATTTAAATTCTGAGGAAACTTAGAAGGTTACTCATCTAATGTCCTCCTCTGTGGAATCTTCAGTTCAGTTCATCACAAGTTGCCTTTTGTGTTCAAATTTGTGGTAAAGTTCGAAGTTTCGCCATCGATGGATGTTGCTGTCAAGTGTAGGTCTTCTCTTGCATAGATCACATTCCTGCCACAGGTAGCAGTCATCTCTGCAAGCTGCAAAGCTTTTTTCACCAAGGTTCAAATAAAAGCTTCAGAAATGCAAGTACTGTGAAATACGAAATGTGCATGAGTAAGCAGTTGTAAGAAGGACTGACCTTTGAAATGTCAACAATTTATTTGAGATGGACTACTCAAATGCTGAAAATGATCTTCATCTCCATTCTCCTCAATTCAACCACATGGGAATTCTTCCTTTTCTTTATCGTCCAGCCTGCTTCAGGTTGAGATTAAAGCTCAGTCTTTTTAAAAATTCATTTTATTTTAAGCAGTTGTGGATAATCCTGTTCCATTAACTTATTTCTCAGAAAATTGCACAAGTACTTGGAGAAAATTGAGCAGGGACCAGAGTGTACTGAATTGAGCAAGGCATATCTGGAGGTGAGGAATGGCTGTGCTTTCTGGAATAACAAATGTGTCAGTGAATCATAACTTCTTCTATTTAAAATAAAAGTCAGTCCTATTTTCTCTTAAGAATATCTGGGTGATTATGAAGAACACCAAAAATTTCCGGGTACTGCAACAACATTTCAGAATCAAAAATTGTCAGGTAGCTTTTCTTTCTCACTTGCACGTTTTGGTTTTTCTGGGCTGCTTTAACTTTTGGAAGGGAGGAGTTTATGCAGAGGGAGAGATCTTTTAATTAAAAAAATTGGCAGAATATATATACATTAT
>NW_010416635.1:38399-47046 GCF_000710305.1 Buceros rhinoceros silvestris | reverse complement strand
TAATTTATTTGTTATATTTATATGAAACAAATATATTTCTTATTAAAAAATAATTTCATTTGCAGTATCAGTTTTGGTGGGGTTGTTTTTTGGTTTTTTTTAATAGATAACTTGGGTCTAGAGTTTAGCCTCAGATAAAGAAAAATGTGGTTTTCACTGCATTCAATGGAAACCTGAATACGATCCAGACATGCTCTTTTTAATATTCAATGATGGCAATATTTTAGTCTTGTCCAATATCATCCATCAGACAGGTAGCTACAGATGCTAGGAAGGGTGAACATCATCCCGTAATTTTCAGGGTAGGCCTAAGTGTGGTTGCTTGCTCCATACTTCCAAACCCTAGAAACTGAGGTGATGCATGGAAGGCAGAGCGAGACTTTCATGCATTATTGCATCAGTTTACTTGGAAAACCTCTCACAAATTCTCCAAACCAGGTTCCAGCTGAAATATGCAGGCTTAAGCAAAAAGACAGACAGATGTATAGCTAAATAAATTGACTAGATGTGTCCTGGCTTGAATCTGTTCATAGTTTATCCAGTGAGATTCACCAAAGCCTATGCACTGGAATCACAATTCCAAGTTACGCAAGTCCCACTTAAAATTCAGTATTGGTAATGGATGAGGGAAAACTCTGCATTTGATGTTAAAGTTCTGAGTGAATCTATCTGTGTTACCGTCAGGCATAACGACTAGTTTGAACATGATTAGAAACACCGCAGGATGCGGAAAACATCTGTGTGAATTACAAGCGTCAACAAGCTATTGTTTAGGTGAAATGCCACTGAGACGTCCTGTTACTGCAAGAGTAGTAGTAGAGACATAAAACCCAAGCAAACCTCTCTCTTAAAATGGAGGACTTCAGAGCTGTGCAGAGCTTTAATCTGCCTTGTTTGTCATGACCACGTGATAGAAAGCTTATGCGATATACCAAGAGGGACTGTCAGAGGATGAGGAAGGGCAGTACAAGCTCCTATTTTCCTCTCCTGCTGCATTTAGAAAATCTGAACCTCAGTAAGTCTAACTGGTTCTTTAAATGCCTTCAATTTTTACTACAGATTTCAATTACTTAAAGCACTCAGCAGCTTATGCCATCACGCTGACTTGCATTAAATGTGTTGTTATTCTTCACTGCTTTATGAAGCTGTGCATTCACGTGGCTGGGACAAGCAAGGCAATAGTGTTAATATACCAAAAATAGTGTGTTGTTTTCCCTTCACCAAAAGAGTATCAATCCAGTTGTAAAAAACAATAGTCATTTGGAAGTCAGTAGTTCAGCTAAGTATACAAGTGTGTGTTGTTTGTGGGATGATTCATCTGAATTTTAAAAATTATTAGCCATATTTTTTATTATCATTATTGTGTTGCGTATATCATGGTTTTGGAAACATGGCAAGAAAGGCTTCTTGAACAACACTTCCAGTTCTGGTTGTAGCTAACAAAGTCTTCCTAATTGAGGAAGAACTCAGGGACGGAACAGAAAACCCTGATCTTTCCTTTGGACCTTATCCCTTTCTGTGGGTGTGTTTGCAGAACAAGGTAATGCTTGCAGTCAAATGTATAGCAGGAGTAGATCAGGTAGGTCTTCCTTTCCGAGAATAATGTTTAAAATTGCAGGAGCAAGTGGTTGTTAGCATTTAGAGAGGGATGGTATTAGAGCATATTCTCCTCCAGGAAAATTGCTCTGGAAGAAACAGAATTGGCTTTAGGTTTGTGACAGTAAATTAAACAGGGTTAAAATAAGACTTGTTGGTATTTAATTTCTATGCATCCAGAGCACCTAATGATATTCTTAAATTGTTGTAATATCTAATATACAGTAGAAACCACTTCATAGGGATTTTAAGGATTTTAAATGGAACTGGTAACTTTCTTTCAGTGTGCTGTAAAACTCCATACTGCAAACTGGTAAATGGCTCTTATCAGTTATTATAAGATTTCACCAACTTCTCAATAAAATTTTCAAAATACCTATATATAGTAAGGAATTTAACAACACTTCCATGTTATAGGCCATATAAGACAGGCACAAATGAAGCGGCTGCTCCAAGTCCACAGAGAGACCTCCCGTGACTTGCAGAATTAGTGATCAGTAGTGCCTGATGTGCAGTCTGAGAGCTGCGCACCCGTTCCTCACTGGTCATCACTGCAGACTGTCATGCACATGAAGTTCAGTGCTGATGGGAAACAGCTTCATTGTATGTAGACTATAGATCAACTTAGTCACTACAGATCAGGTCTAAAAATAATGTAACCTACTTCAAATGAGAGTACAGGCATAGGTGAATATATGCACAGAATGTACTGTGAAAAAAAAAAAGTATTGTAATCTCTTTTTGCTTGCATTTGGTTTTTTTCCCGATTAACTCAACTGCCTCAGAAGCGTGATTTAGCCTTTGCACTACCTACAAGCAAGGACACCAGAAGTTTACTTTGAACAACAAGATTAAGAACTGACTGCTGTGGGTCTGAGTTTCCAGGTCAGAGAGAGCCTTCTGAAAAGTGTCTGCTAAAATCTCACAACTGCCTTTAAAATACCACCTTGCAAAAAGAGAAGTGTACACCTACCCCTAGAATTAAAAATCCCCCATTTATGTAAATTTATCTACCAACAAAATAAATCATTACTATTTTGGCATCGTTGAGAAACTGTCTGCATAAAAAGACCAAATGAAGACTGCAAGATCCAACTTTGCATTCTTTTCCATATTCTTACATAGATATAAGTATATGAATGCTGTGATTCATGTTTGTACTGTCACTATAGAAATTATCACTGTTCCTTAAGTTGTTAAAACGCTGCTGTTAGTGTAGAAGTGTAGTGAAGAGCTTTTGTGTAAGGAAGAGGAGGGGACTTACAGATGTGCATGCAGCTATGTGCAAAGAGAAGAGAGTTAGTTAAGTTTACCTGACAGTCTGGCAATCTGTCCCCCTGGCTAGTTGTGAGCCGTGTGGCGGTATGGAGGCAGCAGGCTGCTGACAATCTACAAGAAACTGATAAATTAGACATATATACAGAGAGATTACAGAGCAAGGGGTTAGTAACAGAAGTACACAGGCTACGCATCTGATGGAGAGATTTAGTGAGGAATGTCTTCTTGGTTCCTTATCTGACAGAAACACCTTTTTTCAGATGGTAATAGCGTTAGTTGTCGCCTTTTTTTTCTCTTCAGAAACAGCAGTGGAGACATTTTCTGCTTGTCTTCCCTTAGCATTGGCAAATTTTTGTTTAAACAGACAGCAATAGTGGGCTGTATTCAAGATCTGGGTTTAACGTCTTATTCTGCTGGTGACAAAGTTGTTCTTTTTACATCTAATATAAAAAGTGTCAACCTACTTATAATTTCTCCAGAGAACTTACATCCATATAACAAGAATTACAGATGCCATCTCATTATGGCCTTTGAGATAAAGCTGTAAGAAAGTCTTTGCAATTTCACAAATTGAGCGTGTGAGATGATTGGTTTTTGTGAGAAAAGGGAGTATGGGACACAGTTGGCTTTCACTGTTCTGTCTAGATTATTCTATCAATGCTTTTTGGCAAAGCAGTTTTCACATTAATCACTTGCAAAGCTGTGTCCTAGTTCTTAATTTATTAAATAACAGTAAAGCCAAATAATCCATTGTTGCTACATTTTTACTGTGACATTTGGAATATGAAGACAGCTTTAAACTCTCTAATATTTGTGGGACTTTATGAAACTAGTTGAATAAGACAACCCTGATTTCTAGCTCACTAGTTTCTACCAGGATTTCCAGATCTCAAGATTTCCTCATTTTCCCCACAGCGGGCTGGCCTTTCATTCCACTGCCTGTGCAATTCAGAATGTCAGACAACAGAGTCATCAGGGTCTTTTCAAACATTAAAATCTATGTGAGATATTCTGACCAGCCAGAAAACTACTAGAGATTACTTTTTGTTTCCAGCAGGGTTTGCAGACCTATCATCCTCGCTGACCACTTCAACCTGACTCTTCAGTGGAGAGGAATTACTATCCCCTGAATGTTACAAATGAGACAAGTGGACTTCGTGTAATTGGAACGAATCTGATTTTGTTTTTTTCAGATGGTTGCTACTTAAAGCTGAACACCAGTAATCATTTCTCCTTAGAATGTAGATGTTTTACAATACCCATTTCTATTCTTTGTCTCAGTCAAGTGGAAGAACATGCAAGTCATTTGCTGTCAAGAATCTTGAGATGACATCAGGTACAATGCAGAGCAACACACCTTTCTATCAAAACTGAGCACCACATTCAATATCATAACATTTCCCTTTCATACAAGCCCAGAGTGCTTCTCCCTACTTCCTATGAAGATCTGTGCTGACCTCCAGTGGGTGGAAGCAAGTGTATGCAAATCACTAGTTTCTTCCTGCTTCAGCCAAGAGGACGGTTTTGGACCTATTTTCAAGTGTACAGGTATCTACATTAGTGTGCATGGTTAGTGCTGGCACCATTGTGTCAGGAACCAGAGATGGAATGAGAAAGGATACTGTCCTGTTCCTGCATTTACCGGGTTGGTCACTGTAGTCCTCGGTATGTCTTTTAGCAGAGAAGTGCAAAAGTTTGCAATGTATTTGAGCCATGAATAGAATGGTCTGTCGTTTCACCAAAAACCTCAGTTAAAAGAAAAGATGCCTATGGGACAGGCAGAGCAGGCTAAATGTAGTCAGGAAATTACTGTAGAAAAAAATTTTTTAAATTGTCTTATTCTAAACACATTAGTTTGCAGAAGTCCAAAGCAAAGTCATCCCTGACAACTTAGAGAAGGTGGTCAGTGAGAAAATGAATACAGAATAGAATGCTGTGTGATGAGAAGGTGTGGACAGGATTCATAAATACAGAAGAAATTGTTCTGACAGGCCTTTCCAGAACAATGCAAATGCCTGATTTATGATCCTGTTCTAATATCTCAAACATTTTGCAAATATTTTATGATGCCTCTTCATCTGCTAGATTTGGCTGAATGTGTGAATATAGAGCCAGATTCTGCAAGCATTATGCAAGCTGGATAATAACTCTTTGATGTCAGCAAACTCCCTCGACTTCATACGAAACCACAGTTCTACCTGGCATCGGCAATGCTCACACAGTCTGGCTCACACTCACTTCAGCATGAAATCTAGCGATCCACTTATCCTAAAACAGCTGAATCATCCTCCTACATCCTCCAGGAGTGAAGTTTTTGAGGATTATGCTAGGAAAGAGCTAAGCAGAATGCATATGGCTTACATACACACATTTCAAATTCAAAGGAGCTCTTACCTACTTATGTCCAAGTAGCTGTGCCAGAGCAAACTTTATGCCTTCTATATTTAATCCTTTCAAGTAATTTGGAGGGTTTATAACATTATTGTCTGATATGACAATTGTAAAATGACTTCTCGTTACATGGTGTTTAAAGGTGAAAACTAGCAGGCAGCATTCAGTCCTTCCTTTCTATTAAGGAACTCCTGCCTGTATCAAGTAAATGTTTGTTTCTTTCTGAAACACTCTCCTGAAGGTTAACAGTTTCAAAGATGTCTTTACTGATTCTGTGCTCAGTATCACATACCATAAAGACAAGGTAAGAAAAACATGCCCTCTTTTACTAAAAAATAAAAATACATTTAAAAATTACATTGGAAGAAGCCTGTTCCCAGTGTGTTTTAAATCCCAGTGAGTGTCAGTCAAGCTACAGAGGGAAAGGACAGTTTGTCATTTGTATGGAAGACACTTGGGGAACACACACATATTATACTTTTTTGGTGTGTCTTCTGACACCACCAACAAAATTATTGATAAAGTTATTAAATACAGACTATCTTATTTCTCCATCATCTCCAGTTGCTGTGAGGAAATAAACTACTGGGGGCAGGGAGTGGGCTGGCTAATCTCTTAAGAGTCCTTTTATGATTCTATGGACCTATAACCACGAAATGAAGTTCAGTGACCATTTCAACCACAAAAGACAAAGAGGAGCTACTGTACACAAAATTTCACGTGCTAGTTTTCACTGAATTCAGTGGGACTTGAGTCTGTGCAGAGTACTGTAGCAGTATCAGACAGTTTTCACCATCTGTTGGGGCTTTTGAGACTTGATTCAGGTTATATGTTAGGCCTGTTCTGATTTTCCACTTCTTAACATTTTAGCCGTTTGCTGGCAACAGTGGTATAAAGGGCTCAGCAATTTCCCCTCTCGCGGATTAGCCATGATGATTTTCCTTTGGAACCTAATGCCTAGTCCTGATCGGCCTAATCAGCTCCTGATGTAAGACCATTAAAAATACCAAGCTCAGAGAAGATACATCAGCTCATATGAGGACTGAATGTGCTGCTATAAATTATCTGCTGAGAGCAAATTTTGCACACACACACACACACACACACACAGAGTATTTTCCTGTGCTTCCCTTTGGCTCAGACACAAAACCAAGGCGTTTCCCTCATGTCACAAGGTGTGCTCTGCCCTCTAGTCTGTGAGCTGGGTGAATCTAATGAACACAGGCCTGCTTAACTGGGTTATTAGCGTCTGAGAGATGGACATGCCCTCTGTTGACATCAGCAATGTCCTCAGTGTAAAACCTACGGGCAAGCATTTTCAGTCCCACCTGCTCAGGACCCAGCATACTGCAATGGAACATTTCAGCACATTTTGACACTCAGTAAATTACTAATATCTGCACAGTGCTGTCAAAGACCGAGACTATTAAGAATCCCAGGATAAGCACTGGGGATGCTCTGAATGAATAACTGATACATACACACTTGTAACTGCATCTCGTTCAGTTAATCGGTGCAGAGGGTTTTTTTCTCTTCTATCTGGAAGGGTAAATTTGAGTGTCAAAACAACAAACCAATCAAACACACTTTACAGGTACTGTAATATATTTAGTATTTCTGATGTGCAAAACATTGGGGGAAATCTGTTCTTGATAAAAGCTGTCAAGAAACACTCAGGATAAAATGTGAGATTGAGGCTTTGTCAGTCTTTTAAAACAAACTGTCCTTGGCACCCCCTTAGGCACTCCAGGCTGACAGAAAGTCCTTCTTTCCCAGCTAAAAGTTTGTGAGCAATCTCACTTTGTATCGCGCTACCTGATGTCAATGAATTTGCTCCATAAAGTTAGAGGAATTTGATAACATGCCTATGAAGATGTTATTGACAATTTACTTGAAAATAAGAGCTGTCTCCTTTTATAAGGTAACAAATTGTTTTCTTCCCCAAGATGTCAATTTAATGTGAAAGAATGAATAGTTGATAGCCTGAGTCAAAAGTATTGGGTAAAGAACAATTCAGTCATCTTCTAGTTGTGCAGATACACGTATCACACAGCAAGTCCTACAAAGACAGTAAATCAATCCTCTCTACTCAAAGGCAGGGAAGTAGGAAAAATTCCAAACTCAAAAGATAAATGCAAGATGTCAAGAAGTACATGGCAGAAGGTACTAAAACATTTGCCCACCTTGCTGAGTTGAGATGCTTTCCAACTGATCTGAAGGATGAGAAAAGTTCCCAAGCTGTATTACCCAGGGGTGATGGGGACATAAGTTTATGCTCTTATTTGACTAGCTGGTTTCACTTATAATTCCTCTTTGCTTTTCTAATGGATGCCAAGAAAAACTCTGACCTTTCTCAAGGCCAAGAGGAACTTTAAGTGGTAATGGTTATCACAAAGAACAGCTGGTAAGAGGACAGCTGTGGCTTTCCTTAGGAAAAAAGCTTGAACAATGATACACGTCAAAGATTACAAGAGTTTCTGCCATTTCCTACTTCCAGGGTCAGTTTGTATCTGGAAATAATGCAGTTCCCTCTGCCCTATGCAAAGCCCCAGGTGGTCAGTTCTCCAGCTGCAAACTGGGTGCAGCTCTGCGTTTCTGCAGGCTGTCCCTGGAAGGAAAGAACAATGGTGGAGCAACCACACAGGGTTCAACACAGAACCTGGTCAGCCTTACTAACCCCAGCTCTCAGGACAGGATTGACTCAGGTTGTCCTGGGAGCAAAATGAGCAGTGCAGGGGGACTGAGTCTTGGAACAGAGCCATTGTAGAGCTCCATTAGAGCCCTGTTCTGGCATAGCTAGCACACGGGCAGCCTAATAAATTTCATCAGGTGCAAGTTAGCTCCTGCACAGACATTTTCCAGTGCTCAGATTCTCTGTGTTTTCCCACTGTTATGAGTTTTACCTCTGTTGTCATTAAACTGAATAATAGATAGTTGAGTGGAGATAGACAAATTTATCAATAAAGTATCAGTTTTCACTTACTTCATGGTAAAGCTGAGCTACTATGAAATTCCTATGTCAAGTCTTCCACATACCCAAGTAACTCATACCTTAAGGTTGCTATTCAGAGAAACTTGGTGTCTTAGATTATTTTTGGTTGGAGAAGTTTTGACAGCAATGAATTCTTCCATTATTTATTTCTTAGCCTCCTCAAAAAATATTTGAAGAAAAAAGGTTAAGAGATGTGAGCATGCTGCTGAATTCCCATTTGCACACAGAGCTAGAGACATCAGCAGTATCTACGTATTGTACTAGGATGCAATAGGCCAGCCAGGATGCACCCTGGCATCTCCACATGTCCATTCTTTTTCTTGCAAAGGTGGCCCAGGAATGTCCCACTGCTCCTACATTCCCAAGCTCCTGACAGGGGCCTCCTTCCGC
>NW_010416635.1:31139-38314 GCF_000710305.1 Buceros rhinoceros silvestris | reverse complement strand
CGCTCTTCCTCCTCTCAGATCTTTACCTTCAGGACAAGGTCAGACATTGTAAACATAGCAGAGAGCCTTCTGTTAAATACTTCTCAGGAGTAAGAGCAGGTGGCTGAGCTTATTGGAATAGGTAGGGGACTTTAGCTGCTATTTTCTTATAGCATTTAGACAAACGCTGCCTGGGCAATTTCCACAAACCATGGAGCATCACTAACAACTTCACACGCTACCTAACATGTAACGCAGACAGATGTGGTTTAGTAGGTCACCGAGTCAGTGGTTTCGCAGAATGTTAGGTTTCTCGGCTATCTTCTAACCAGTTATTTCACCTATACAACAGCTACACTATATGGGGTGTTTTTTTCCCTAATTTCCTTATTCTACATGACTTGATATCTACTTTCATTTTAGACCTGAACTACTCCCAACCTAGAGAGCTGTTCCACCACCAGTCCATGTATGTCAGTGGTAATGTAACTGCAAGCTCGAAGTACAGTGATAAATCTATATCCCAGCCTTGCCCTTTGCTGTAACTCATATTAAGAATAATTTTTTTAAAAATAAGTAATATCTAAGTCATTACCTAGTCATTAACAAAATTAGTGAAATCCATTTTTCTCCAGTTACAGACTAAGAACATTAAGAGGTTTCTTCTCAGCTCCGTAGGCTTTTTCACACTTTCTATATCATGACGTGTTTATATTATTTGTCAAATGGTTTCTGTGTACGCTTTAGATAATTCCTCATTAAATCTACTGAGAGGCTAAATAATGGGTTAGTAAAATAGCAGAAATGGAAATGATAGGAGCTGAAAATACATAATCAGTTACTTTCTTTTACACACAGTTCACAAAAAGCACATTTAGAAAGATCTGATGATTCATTAAATACTCACAAAAAGACATGCGCATTTTAAACATTTCAAAAGGGGAGAAGAAAGGTCTTAGAAATCATTGTACTTGTGTTGTGTTGGTTACCCATCTTTCACAGAAACGTGTCTAGGATACATCTCAGATGGCCACAAATACATCCAAACTAAAAATACTTGCACTATTTTATGGGTAAAAAAGGGCTCGATGCAAAAGTTGAATCAGTGGAGACAACAACTTTAGTAGGCTTTGGAAGAAACAACATAAGGTACAACTTTAAGTTTTCATAGCCCTAAAAATGCAGACAGGGAAATACTTACAATCAGGGATACTAGTCTTGATTAAATAATTGATGGTGAGCTTACTCCATACATCACAACGTTCCAAGGAACTGCTCTACTAGAGAGCTAAAATATCAGCATGTCTAATTTAAACAGAGACTTACTTCAGCTTTGCATATTTTATGAAATGAAAAGCACAGTATTGAATATTCCTGTGTATTTAATGGTAAAAATAAGTAAGTCATGAAATCATTAAACCTTGTCATAAAACAAAATAAAGATGGATGGCTTTCGTTACCAACATTGTCAAGATATTTCAATAGTTGTTTTAGTTAATTGACCAGATTCCAAAGCCCAAGATTTTCATAGAAAGCAACACATATCCGGTAACACACCTTAAAGATAAGATGTGTCACCTGTATACCTGTTTAGTTCGAAACAACAAGAAATCTAATAAGATTTTACTGGAGAACTTAAACCAAATTATGTTAATATTAACTATTCCATCTACCAATGACATCATAACTTAGATACAGAGAGAAAAATGTCAATAACCTTTAAATGAAAATATACAGCAGGAAGGCATGGATTTCACTGCTTTTTTTTTTTTTAATGTTTTAACAAACAGATTAGGGGTTCTATTAAAAACAGGTTTTATTTTGGAACTGCTTTCTTTATATAGCAAAAAATACAAACAGAAATTAGATGAAACTTGTAGAACTGCAGTGAATTCATGCCATAAATAGCTAAATTATATTGAAATAGCTAAATTATATTGATCAGCGTGAAATGTATGGGTTTGGTCTCATCAGTGATAACTGGAAAGCTAAATGCAAGAGAGGAAAAACATAGAGCAAAAAGGTCCTATTCACAGTGGCACCAAGAGGTAAAAGTACATTTAGCCAGCTGACTTCTTCATCAGTTCCAGCCAACTGATGTCTTTGGCAAGGCTACTGTTCTTCATATTCACAATGGCCTCCACTAGGACAATGTACCATGCTTGAAATGGCATAAATATGCAATGCTCATTAAACATAGTTAAATGAGCATATCAGATGCAGGACATGGCCCAGAGAGCAGCTAGATATATACACATAACTGTATATATGCACTAACACCACTCATTAAACAATGAATACACATATACAGACAAATATGGCATGTTTACAAAACCCAGAGAGAAGAGAACAACGCAGAATAAAAAAGTGAACACAGATAACAAGTTAATAATGACTGAATTACACTGAATTCACTTCTTGTGAAGAGCATCATGTTCAGGTAAAACCCCCCTACACCTCATTTTAAAAGACCCTGCTAAAAAACACATAAATCCATTTTCATGGAGAGCAGAGACAGCTTATACCAATACCTCCTGAGTCCTGTGATAGCCAGTAGCCTGCCTGATGACACGAGCTCAGAGACATCTTGCAGGCACAGGATCACCATCAACACAAGTACATTCTTGGCAGATAAAAATACAACATATTCATAGGTGAGGACTCAGAATAATCATCCATGGATCTCTAATAAGGCAAAGGGCAATTTGCACTCGGACTGCAAATTTGAGTTGTCAGAAAAAAGTGGTGGGTTTTTTTTTCAAAACAATGGTTCTGAAGAACTTCCATGCTTCAGCTGCTTTGCATTGCTTGGATGAAACAAATCCAACTTCCCCGACTGATCAGTTCAGAGCAGACTAGCCTGACTAATTAAATATGTTTTATATGGCTGCATATCTTTTGTAGTACTGGTGGCTCAGTTAACTGCCTACTCTGCTTTTCACAATAAGCTGTTTCACTTACTATACAGAAAAATCTATATTGTTCAAGAACTAGAATTCAGAATAAAATTCTTTAACACGAAATTAGCATCGATCCTAGACATGTTGGTTTTCCTTTTCAGTAATCTATAAAATACCTTCATAAAGGCGAAGACGTATTTAAAACTGTTCACTGGGTGACCTGAGCAATCATGAAGATCTACAAAGCACCCTCCTAGCATAAATTCAGGTCTGAGCTGATAGTGTTCCTCAAGGACTTCTTCCACAATGATTTGTAAAAGCAGCTCTTCCTTTATGTTCAGATTCCTAACAGTCCTGCTGTTTCAAAATTGAGAAGTACATAGCAAAGCAAAGTTGAAGTCCTTAAGAAACATCTATAGTAGCAAGGATTAGAAATTTTTGAGGAGCTTTCAGAGATTGGCACTTAAGCTCAAAAGAAAAGCTGGAAATATTTTTGGTAAAATATTCCTAAACGAACAAAACGTGTATGCTAAAGACCTTGAACTTAAATCCTCTTCACCACATAATGAAAGAAGACACAAACCCAGTATAAAACATTATTCCCCCTACCTGTCCAATGCTCTAAAGTGCACGGGCTCATCTCTGCAGACAACCTCCACTGTGGAGAGTAGTGTCAGCCTTAGCCTCCCTCAGTCATTTTCCCAACCCCATCCAAAAGGGGACAGTAAAGACAGCTTCATTTCCTACTAAAGGCTTCTACCCATAATATTCCTTTTGAAGATGCTTTCCCAATTGCCTAAACAATGTGAAGAAGCAAGAAGCAGGAGCCAAAGCCGAGAATCTTGCCCCACACGATAAATTCCAATTTTAACATTATTTTAAGAAAAAAATATAAGGAACATGAGCTTCTGATTACACAGAGAATAACATTTCACAGAAGATTTCTGAAAATCATATCCTAAACTCCACACTTCGAAAAAGCTCAAAATCCAGAAAGAAAAGATTAAAATATCAGTAGAGCTTATTCTTCAACCCTTGTGCCAGGAGAGGTTACTCGACACCTCACATGGCCTATCAAAAGCCCTTAACTCGGCCCTTGTACTCTGCCCTGTGCTACCTACAAGTGTAAACATTGTGGAAAAGAAGCATCTACCACAGTTTCTTTGGAGGACTCTTCAACAGCGGAGAGACTCTCAGGTGGGTCATAGATGACCCTTTAACCACCCCTGTTTAAGAAAGCACACTGCAGTCATTTAATTACTCTCCATCTCATCAGAATGTTGGGACGCCTTTTTCTTCAGATGCATCACCCACACAAGGATCTTGACTGATTTAATTTTAAGCTAAAATCACAGAACTTCATATTCAACTTTTAGAATTTCCACACTGAAATAACCGACAGAGAAAAGAGTGGTATCAGGGCACCTACAGCAGCCCTTTTCTGTCTTGTTCTTTCATTGAAGAAGAGAAGCGTATTTCATATTTTGAATCACGCGGTATTAAGAGGCATCTAGTGATTTTATATTCAAGGAGTTTGAATGCAACTGCAATGGAAAAGTAATTTCTAATATAGTGTTACACACTGTAAAATCCAGCCTCTGGCTTTCTATATGCTCTGACTTCTTCACATAGTTAGGAAAACAGACACATGCCAAAGCGGAATTGTGTTGGGCACATACTGGCTGATTTTGTCTACCAGAAGAATAAAGCCCTCAAAGTGTAAAAATGATAGAAAATAACAGAAGAAAAGAAGAAATGCACAGCAAAGCTAAGTGCATACTAGTACCTGCAGGAAATGGAACATGATACTTTGGAAATGGACAAAGTGGTATTTTTAACCACAGGGGTTCAGAGCTATTACTTTGCTTAGAAAGGCTACATAAATTTGTACTGCCACAGCTTGATGTCAGAGGGACATGCACGGTTTTTTCAAAAGTTGAGGGCAGTCTAATGGACACCAAGTAGGAAATAACATTTTCTTGATGGGTCTTTAATTCAGCTGGTCTTCACTAGTGAGTCTTCATATTCTTTTTTAAATCATTACTTCTTCCAGCCACTAAACTGCATTTATCATGTACTGTCAGGGTTCTTCACACAAAGGTCATTAGGTCTTTGGATTAAAATCTGGTTCTCTTCAGCTTGGCACTCTTGTCAACTGTACATGGGAACTACAATTACAGTTAGGAGTCTCATAAATTGTAATTGATGGTCATTTGGGGGCCTTGATCCTTGCATTTCCAAACTGGGGAGTTTGGCTATACAGAAAATCCAGAATCCAGTTCTTTAAAGAGTTATAAGTGTCTATCAGAAAGAATATCATCCATATTCTGTTGTAGGATGAAGAGGAAAGAATACAAGAGACACTTCTGGTATTTAGGAAACAGATATATCTGTTGATGGGGTAGGAAATGACCATGTGGTCTTCCATGGCCGACAGAATGCAAAGCTGTTGCTGAAATGTCAGTACCATTTATTTTACACATTTTAAAGTCTTTGCTTCTTTCCCCCTCCCTGCCTTTTTCTCTCCATGAGCCAGGTCTTTCATTTATTTGCTGGAACACTGCTAGGAAAATGTCTTATTTAGACTCTCTGCAGTTTTACACTTGTCCTCTGAGTGGGTGTTAATTGCATGGCACTACTAAAAGGTGGCTGTGATATTGCTGGCACTGAGCAATAGATAAAACATACTATAAAGTATTGCTCAGCTTTCCAGAACAAACATTTACTTGAGCAGAAACCACTTTATGTGTTTCAGTTTTTATATTTTCTACTTCTGCTTTTTGTGTATAACAGATTTCAAAACAAAGAATGAAAAAAATTTACCACCAGACAAGAGTGTGCATCTGTTCAGACACAGAATAACAGTAATTATTAGCTTGTCTGTCAGGAGAAGAAAGAAGTCACAACCTTTGAAATGGCATTCCAGTTTGCATTTCTTCTCCACGTCTTGTCTGAAGCAGATACTACATTTTGGCAGGAAATGAAAAGCAAAGTCTTCCTGCAAAGATAAACTTCATGACTCAATTTAAAATGAGAGTTTAACATTACTCTTTAGAGAAACCTGATTAAATGCTCCAGAGAGCAGAAGATGGATGCTGCACAGGCTTCTACACACTGTCAATCACTCCCTTGCTGGCCCTCACACATCTGACTCCTCTGTCTCATTGGATTTGTGTCTTCCACGGGGACTACCAGCAAAGCCACCAGACTAAGCACGGCACAGGAGTGCAGCCTCTGTGGATGCCAGTGGGACTGCACACATCTATACTACAGCAGGACTTTTCCCACCGCATCTGGAACCAGTTTGGGCTGCTACCAGCATAATGTCATCTCCTGCCACAGGTGACACAGGAGGAGACATTTTGCTTTTCAGGTCTCAAGAAGATGCCCAAATTAGATTGCATCTGCAGTGCTGGAAGGGTCCCTTGGTCTGCTAGCCACTCAGCACCACATGCACCCAAGGAAAAAATGTTTACCTGGTATGGCCACGGTTAACCTTTTTTCCTTGCTGAGACGGTGCCCATGGATGAATTCACTCATGGAGGGGGGGCCCCTCAGAAGATATGATTCTGTGGAGGCAGGATGAGGGGGGGCTCTTAATAATTTCTGGAGGTGGGTCCCTGAAGTCCTGGGATGGCTCTGATCACAAAGGGAAGGTGAGAATAGTCTTGCAGGAGATCCAAGAAAAATACATATGGAAACAAAAGAGTTTTACTTTAATTACCTTTCAAAGCCTCATGAATGACAACATCATGTTAATTTTCTTAACAGGAAAAAACCATCTAGCGTTGCCACCCCATGTCATTTCCACAGCAGGGGACATTGCCTGCACTGGAAATTCTGGTTCATATTAGGGGAGGAGGAGATGAGGTTGAGTTAAATCTCAGCATCCTGGAGTCGACATGTACAAGGCTCCCTGAATGTTCTCTTGTTTTTGCATTGTGACTAGAGCATACAAGAAAAGGGAATTATTATCTAGGACATCTCTAACAGAGAGTCCTCTTCATCTTCAGAACCATGAAGATCCCCACACCTATAGAGCTTTGGCAGGGCAGTCACAAGACAAGATGAGAACTCACTGCTTGAAGAGCAAAATAATTGCATTAGGTTAGGAATGGCAGCCACGCCCCTTCAAAAGGTTGTTTGCTCCCATGTAGAAAAATTGATCTGAGCGAACACTTCCATATTTTTTTCACACTGATGAAGAACAAGTCAGCACCAGAGCTTAATAAAGAGATGCAGTTTCTTTTCTGTTAAGTGCTGAAATGCTCATAGAGCACAATCCTTTATTTTTTT
>NW_010416635.1:20492-31048 GCF_000710305.1 Buceros rhinoceros silvestris | reverse complement strand
AATCCTTTATTTTTTTTTTTTTTTTTTTTTTCAGATGCTCATTATGGAAAACCTTAAGAAAAACTTAAGGAAAACTTGTTAAAAGAAAATACATTCACACTAATATTAAAGACATACAAGATGCACTGAGACACTGACAGAATATAGTTCAAAACACTGCATTAAGAAGGAGGAGATAACATAATGAGTAGGTGGATCAGAACCACGTTACCAGGCTTTGAATTTCATATTCATACCCTCCCCACCTCCTTCTCCCCAGTCAAAGTATACAAAAAAAAAAAAAAAAGAGAAAGAATTATTATGTTTACAATTCAGTGAACGACTTCAATGAAAGTCTGGCCACTGCACTGTACGGTAAAGATCTCTGCATGCATACCTTTTCCTCTGAGTGCCACTGCTGACCAGTAAGTTTGGTTGCTGTGGGCCCTGACTATGCAGGAGGAAAGTGTCTATGCTTGGCACGGTGGCTGATGCCTCCTCACTTACTTTAGGGCTGCCGATCTTGCTCTTTCCAAGCTTGCCTTTGCTGCGTCGGGACTGCTCGTGGTCAAACTCTAAATCCTCCAGTCGCTGAGTAAGGGCAAGTTTTTGCTGGATAGCCATGCGCAACAGAGAGTTTAGGGTCTTCTTCTCATCCTCTGCAGCTGCTAGCTGCCTTTGCATCTCATCCAGCTGCGTGACGTACTCATCACACCTGGGAAAACAAACAAGGCAAAAATCTGGGGAGCCGGTCCAAGAACGAACCCCATGATCACGTTCCTGGGCTGCAGTTACAGGGGCAGATTCAGATCCAAGCTTTTGCCAAACCTAATCTGGAAGCAGACAGCCTGAATTTTATCATTCTCACTTTGAATAAATTTGGATTTGGATCTGAATGTCAACACTTTCCATTCAGCAAGAGAACCTGTATCTATAACATGTAGTCTATCACAATGCAGTAAGTTTCTAATGCCGATAATGAGCAATTGGAGGGGAGGTTGGGGATTGTCTCCAAGTTAGACCACAAATAACAATTTTGGGTGCTGGTTCTGCTGGTAACTCACCATGCATGAGATTATCTACCAGTTAGATAATACTATTTCCCATAGACAGTAATATCCACTTCAGCAAAATATTACCAAAAAATGACGAAAAAAGGACTGCAAGTAGTTTGAACACTGGACATACCAGATTTAGTGAAATGAGAAGTCCTTGGTTGTTTGCCATTGGTAACTGATTAAAGAGGGACTATTCAGGAAACCCCACATCTGGAAGTTATTTCATATTTACTGTTGAATCTCTTGGAGCTGTGCTCAGGTATCCATTGTTATGGTCACCTACTCCTTTTTAACCCTCAGCTTCTTTTATCTGCATGAAAAACTGTATCTTTTTCATTTGCTTTAGATCTCAGACAGATTTTTAAATAAAACCACCTTCCTCATGATTTTGTTAGCATTTAAGACTGAATTAAATTTAGTTCAGCTTTAAAAAATGATTCCTAAAGATAACAGGAAGAACAAGGCATTTCAGGATGGTCTTAGTCACTTTTTGAAGTGAAAGAATTTTAGTTTGTTAACAATAGACCATATAATCAGTAAGAACCAAGAATGATAAATGTATACCAGTAATGAAATGACTCCCAGGTAGCAGAACTGTCTGACCATCAGACATTGGTGGCAACATCCAAGAATTTATCTTGTTAAATGATGCATCTTTCATCAATTCTCCTCCCCACATGATCCATATAAATCTAAAAAGCTTTGCTGTGTCATCACAGTAGTGTAATGGATGAGGATTTAACTTGATCAGTATCATTCACAGACAACAAGCATAAAAAACAATTTTAGTTTTTCTTCTCAAAATGTGTGATCCAATAAACTTTTGAATTATTGCAAACTGAGAGATGAAACTAATTTCTCTGAAATGTTGATTTTGGGAAATGGCAATAGAGTATACTCAAAAAATTGTGGTTATTCTCCACACAAAAGCACTCAAATACATATATTGCACTCTCATTTTGAATAATTCAAGCACTGGAAGCAAGATTACTATGTCAGACCAAGTTTCACCTACAGTTTCAATATTATCTTTCTTCTACAGAACCTTAATAAGCACGACTGTCTCTATTCGTGCCTTGAGGAAGAGAGATATTTCTGAAATGTTGGTTGGCTTAAAGCCAACTTGCACACCTATTTCTGCTCCCAGCCATGAGATGTCTATTGATGCTTTAGCCAGTTCTTTGACAGGGACATTAGAATGAAATCAGGATTCTGAAGATTAAATTCAATTCATTTGAAATAGGAATTACTATAATGTCTGTGTTATCAGAGTTTTAAAGACTCATTCTTGTAACCAGATGGTTCCTGTATCCATCTCTCTTATTCTCTCGTGCTTTCCTCTTTGTCTAGGAGACTTTTTTTATCCAAATATATTTTCTGTTTAAAATTTTAAAAAGTAACACTTGCAGCAATGCCTATACCACAGTGCAACTAGAGGAACAAACAGCCTTGCTTTAGCGTGCCAGCAAGCCATCTTGGTTTTGGAAAAAGATAGATTTTCCTCAGGGCTTAGGGTTGGTATTTAGGCATCTGCTTTGTAAAACAGTATAACTGAGCACTGAAGAAACAGAAGCTCCATGAAGGTGGCTATTACCAGAGCAGACTTAGACGAACCAGCTTTTCTTTTCCTGCTTTAAACCATAAGAAGCTGGCCTTAAAAGCCTTAGATGCTCTTAGCTGGCCTCATGCTCGAAACAAAATCAATTTTGTTAATACAATATTTTCCAACTGTTCTGATTCATTACATGCCCTGCCTAGAAGTCTCCCTGTAATAGCAGCCCCACATTCTTGGCAGTTCACTGCAGTGTTTGGGTGGTTCCAGTCATCTGACCTCCATCATGACTTGAAGTTTCCTATTATTTTTCACAAACACATGGTCCATTGTTTCTCTTTTGTTGCTCGAGCCTTTTTTTTTTTTTTTTGAGAAAAAAGTATTCAGAAAGGTTAAACCTAAATCAGTCAAGTAAAGGCCATAATTAACTTTGGAAACTGCTGAATTAACAGCCTCAGATCTCCTTGAAGTCTGCAGCAGTGCAGTGAAGGTTATTCCACGTAGTGAGAGGTAGCTACTGCCTGCAGACACAGCATTTCCCTTCACTGAAATATTCCTTGCTATGTGCGACTGTGGGATAAAAAGAGAATTGTTTCTAATTAAAAGAGAAAAAAGCATGACACATATCCATATTGCCTTTAGCCCATACATTTTTATAAACATTTGTGAAGTCTACAGCATACTGAGGAAGAAAAAAGTTAAGAGCTCCTAAGAGAGATGACTTCTGGCACAGCACAGACCATCGCAGACCAAGGGGGCTCCAGGATGCACCAGGGCTCTCAGTCGGTCTTTCAGAAATGCTCACATAGCAGTGAACAACTCAAGTTACATTATGTCCTCCTGAGTCAGAGCTCTTTCCTAATTTTTCCCTTGCCCCAGAACTGGTGTAAGCTGCAAGCGACTATTCAATAAACAGCACTGTTATCTTGCTGTCTGCTGGTCCACTTATTGCTAGCGCAGAAGTAAAAATTTCACCTATTTCTCATTTCTCTTGTCTCGGAAAGGAAGGAGACAGACACATAAGCCCACTTATTTTGCATGAACTGATCCAAGAAGTTTATATAGGCGTTCTAGGGATTTCTAGTTCTGTCTATCTCTTATCTAGGAATGCAAACCAAATACCGAGTCAAGCTCATGTGTAATTGAAGTAACATAAATCATACCAGAGCTTGAGCTAAAACCCAGTGACACTGACAGGTCCCTGCTCTAGCCATATAAGCATAATTATCTTCAGCTCATAAAGGTTTTCTCATCTAGGATAGCTCCAGGACCTGTCTGAACTTCCTACTCCATCTCTTCAGCACACTTTTTTCTTTAACTGTTAATCATAAGAAAACGTCTTGATGGATGGAGGATAAAATGTTTCTTGCTCTCTCCTTCTGAGTATCTTTATTTGGGCTGGGAAAGCACGCATGTGTAGGATTCAGTAAAATTAGCTTTCTGAACCCTTTCAGGATTCTTCTTTAAAAGCAGTTCTTTCTCTGCGTCAGTACAAGACTTCCCTTCCTCTCCCAGGACAATCCCTGGTCTAGACTGGAAAACTAATGTTTTAAAGAATTTATTTTTCATCTGCTCTGGATAAGCCCTGGCTGCCCATCACACTGCTTTCACACTTCCACACCTTCCACACCTTAGAGTCTCAGGGCTGGAGTCAGGGGAAGTGACAGGAGGGGCAATAAAGGCTCTCACCATTTTTTACTGGTCTGAGTTGACCACAAGCAGCCCAGGACAAAATAAGCAGGCTAAATGCAGGAGCTGCAAATCTGATGGGCAGCACATGGCCCCGGCATCAAACACGAGCTTCCACTCTGCTCTGCCAACACCATGCAAGTTGTATATGCAGTTGCTTGCTTTCCCTTTTTTAAGAGACGTGTTTGGAGAAAAGGGAGTTTGAGCTGTATTGAGGACATATTCTTGACAGGTCTGTAACAAATTCAGAAAAGGACCACAAGGCTAATGAAGCTGTAGAGACCAGAATCACAAAGATTTTTGGACTAGGGAAAAAACAGTCCCAGAAGAAAAAAGGACAAAAGTAGAGTGACAAGTAGGACAGAAGGACTTTTGGGGGGGGGAAGAATGAAGACAGACCTCAAAGAATGGAAGGATGCACAAGTGTCAAGGGAAAACAGGGAAAAAGTGGCTCCTGCTTTCTGCATAGGGGAGCTTTGAAGGAGTGTCTGCTGCGCAGAGCAGAAACAGATGTGCTGTGCTCTCCTTATGACATGGTCTGACCCTTATCCAGTGCATGTAGGAAGAAACCATACAGCTCAGCATCAGAATGAACATCCATTTGTGGACCAAATGAACAGAAAAGAATGGCTTATAAAAGAGAAAGGATATTACTTTATCAAATAGTATGTGAAATAATTTTGAGATCTATAATATAACTCTGCCATCACAGGGATGTTCTCCCTACAGTACAAGTTCAGGGGTAAGTATCATGCAATGCAGGATAACCATGGAAACCACTGTTTTATTCAACAGAAGACTAAACAATTGCTTTTTTATGCTGAAGGTTGCTATTGCATTTAATGTTATGGCATGGAGAATATTACAGTCTTGTATTCAAACAGATTTCTCTTCTTCAACAGACATCTAGAGTATATTACCTCTCTGTCACTTAAACAAATGCTATTCCAAATGGACTGTTCAGAATGAGTCAATGATTTGAACATTTAGGAAGATTGATTTAATTATAAAGGCCATTATATTCCAGGGTAAGGCAGGAAAAAGAATATTTCACATCAGAAAAATCTATAGGAGCACACTGATCTGCAAGACCTTGCAATGAATGACTTTATAATTGAGCTCAGAAAATACTGGACAAAACTTATGACCTCAAGGGCAGGGATACATTCTGTAGGCCATGTACTGAGTGTTTAATCATTACTGCATGGAGTTAACCAACAGCAGCAGATGCTTTGGGTGGGTTTTCTCTCTACTAACATTAGACATTTACAAAGTAGAAATCTGTAACTCAGCAAGTTACCCAGATTCCCTTTATAGTTTGCAGGAGAGAAACAGAAGCTTCATTGCATCCTACACACAATACACCTAAAAAAGGTACCTAGATGAACGGCATAAATTAAGCCTGATTCTCACAGGAGGGGTGCTGCTGTCTCTCATCAGCTTTAGGGTATGCCTTAAACCCAACAGAAGTGTGCACTCAGGATGCCCAAATAGAGTAAAGAGCATTCAGTACACCAACAACCTAACATTCCCATTAAGTAACAACTTCTAATCTTTGCAAACTTCTTTTACCTCGTAGCTTGATGGTTTACGCTCCATGCAACACCCTTGTTTGTTTTATGCTCATGATACCACTCCACTCCTTTGGCGTTAGTAGCCTTCTAGGTAGTCTTATAGACCTAGTACATTGAGGTATCTCCTAGAGTAATGGGCTTGCAAATAAAGATCGACACATGCATTTCTAATACACACACACAACTTTCCTTTCTTGAAGAAAATCTTTAAATGCCAGTGCAATCAACGGAGCTACCTTGGTGCACACCACCTGCTGAGTTGGTTCTTCATTTCCATTATGGCACTACATGTACTCTTCGGACAATGAAACTATGATAAATTTGTACACAGCACCATGTCACAGCATGAAAATGTCCCTTCTCCTTCCTTCCCACATCTCCCAGCTGCTGCTTCCACTGTCACTAAGCGAAAAAGGACCTCAGAAAGCTGGAAGAGGTGACATGGCATCTATATACCACAGGGAGCACTGGAGAGATGTTGGCATGAGGCGTGAAGACATCTTAACAATTATGGACTAAACACAAACAAGAAATCTGCATTGTGTTTGACCATAAGGGGAAAAAAAGCCTCGATATAACAGAATGAATTCCTGAAGATACTAATTTCCTTGCATATTTGGGAATTAAGAATTTATTGATCAAAGTGTTGGATTTTTAAAAAAGAATTAGGTAACGTTTCAAAAAGCAGCTAAAACCAAAAGCTCTTCTGAAGAAGGTGTGGGAGAAGGAAAAATGAGAGATGATTAATTACTGTTCTGCTAGGAGAAACTGTGTTACAGAAGATAAGTGAGACTTTTATCCTATGGAGAAGATAATAAATTGAATATCACAGCGAAAGAAAATAAGAATTCATGCCGGAGTGGGAAATTGCAGTGGCCTCACAATTACTAGTGCTGGATTACAGCATCAGCTGCTTGATGAAATAGATTTTAGTAGTGGTAAGTAATAAATCTCACAATAATGAAAACAAGGGATTCTGAAGATCATCATTAACCGTAAGATAGCTTTACATGACAGAATCACTGCGTACTTCTGAATGTGAAAATCAGCCCCATAAATCTCCTATTTGATTTTCACTTAAAAAGCCCTATAAATGCAAATATACTGGAGGCATATATCGGCATTTATAACACTTTACTCAAGGTTGTATTGACCTTGCTATTCTCCAGCTTTATTTTCCGAGACACGCATTTCAGTAGCACTTGAGAGCTTGCAGGTTTTGCACAGTGTGCACTCTAAGACTCATTTACCCTCATCCAGCAAACACCTGACCTTGCAGAAAATAATTTCTGTCTCTCCTCCTAAGGACCCAACATACACAGTTCAGTCTGTTCTCACGTAGCACACATATATTTACTTTTACAGTGCTGAGCCAGACAGTGGCTTACCTGGTTGCAAACATCGCTCTCAAGGATGAAAAAGTTGCTGCATCTTCCTTCAAAGCCTTTAATTCATTTCGTAGTTTGGTCATGGTTTCAGTTACCATTGCTTTTTCATTTTCGTATTTATTCTTCAAATTGGCTAGTGCCACTTCAGCTGTCTGAAAATATAAACAAGGATATATGCTTATGAGACAGATAACTGATAACAGCTTGTTATCTGCCACGTTTCAGTTTACTTTTGGTTTCCTTCTTCATTCACACGGTAAAAGAAGTTACACCCAAACTTCACTGCACTGCAACCTTTAATGTCTTCTTTAAGTTATACGCCATGAAACCAGGAAAAGGAGAAAGCAGTTGAAAGGACTAAGCCAATTCCAATGCACTGGCAACAACCTGACGTCTTAAAAGTCTCTGCAAAGCCATGTAGCTATATGTGGAGGACTCAGGCAACTGAGAATATTACTGCAGCTTTAGGAGCTGCTACCATGTTGTTTGAGCTGCAATAAACAACCAGGTGTGTCCCACGACCACAATGCAAATAGGACACACGGCATGTGAGACTTGGCCTCTGTTGCCAAGGTGTGAACTAGTGTGTTTTGCCTCATGCTTCCTGCCAGCTGAGGCATTCCTTGGGTGAGGTGACTGCCAGGACCTGACAGCCCTTGCTTTTACATCTGAGCACTGGCACTGACTACTATTGTACAAACCAGCATTATTTTGGCAGTTTTAATCACTGTAATGAAAGAATAACAAAAGTGTAAGTTACAATTTTAAAGTTACTTAGGAGGGAAGCAAGGCTTTGTAGTCATCCTATTCCTTCATTTTTTCTGTTCCCTCCTTTCTTTTTTCAATTTCATCCATTAAATGTCTTTAATTTACTGCCCTACTGCTTTTAATAGTTACATTTGTCTTATTTTTGTGAGAGTTGAAGATTCTGCTTTACCTATGAAATTTAGTATCATTTTGAAGTTATTCAAAAAACATTGGTTTATAGAGGCTTTATTTAGCTGCTGCTATGACACATTTACAATTAATGCCATTGAATGAGATTAAGAAAAAAAATGTTTCCTTTTACATTTACTCAAAGGTGGTTATGGTTGTTTTCTCACTTATTTAGTGCACAATAAGTTGCAGCATTTCTTACAGACAATCAATTTCCCCTGTTGATCTTGTGGGTTCTTGAGCCGTCACCACCGGAGAGACACGTAGAAGAACATTAGTTTAAAGCAACCAGAAAGGGGACATGACAAAGATGGTAATGGCCAAAATGTTGGAAATCTATTTTAAACTCAGTTTTCTGAAACTCAGTACATTTTTCCCTAACAATGCCTCTTAATAAAAGGACATATTAGCGTTTCCCACTAAAATACAACTCTGTTCATTTGTGTCTGAGGAAATAGCACAGTTAGAAATGGCAGCATTAAAATAATTAACTTTTTTTATTGTACACTCACCAATAATGCTTTCTTTACTTTCACATTAGTTTATATTGAGAGAAGAGATTTTTAAAAATCCCTAGTAACTAACTGTCATTTTAACTAGATGGGTTTTTCCACGTCAAATTTTAAATCATCAGCAATACATGTTAAAGAAATAAACCACTTAGGGATATATTCAAATAAAGGCAGCTTTTCTCAATCCTGTTGACATATGCTTTGGTACAAGGTAGGATGGTAGACACCATCCTACGCCTTGGCAGGATAAAGCAAGAAATCATCAGCTTTCTATCTGTTTTCAGCCATCAGCTATGAGCAAGAATGCACACTCATAAATTAACACGCAGAAGAAGGATTCACTATGTTTAATAAAACTGCTTTTCTGAAGGGAAATAGTGCATCAGAGGACAAATTCCTATTTAACAGATAGGATTAAATCAGATTTATTTAAGAATTTTCAGGCCACTAATGAGGCAGAGGTGATTTATGAGAGGATGGGTAGACTCTATAGTTCGAATTGAGTTCTGCTTTGCCCCTAAGGCAGGAATTCAGAAGTCTTTGCTTTGCAAAAGAAATACGCCCCCATGTCCCTTAACCTACTGTACCTCCTCTTTGAATACGGAATTCACTAAAGATTTTCCTTTGTTTAGGAATGAAAATGAGTTAAAGCTATGTGCCACCTAAGATTAGATTTTTAAACAAAATTGTTAAGTTGCTTCAGCAGTGGGCTTACATGTTCTATGTAAACCAAATAATTTTCACAGCACTGAAACTATGCACAACGATTGGACCGATCATTGTGATCCCTACGTTTTAGCCTGGATGTCAGGGCAAGTTAAACGGAAATGTAACACTACAGGATGAAAAATAATTCTGAATTTTAATTGACTTGGTGAATAAAGGTAACAGAGGAAGGACTGTGTCAAATGAGGACAATCTTTTTAGCTGGGTCAGTTGCGTCAGGACAAGGACTAATGATGTTAAACTAAAAGAAAATAGATTTAGCCTAAATATGAGGAAAACATTCTTTAAAATGAGGGTGGTGGAACACTGGAACGGGTTGCCCAGAGAGGTGGTAGATGCCCCGTTTCTGGAAACATTCAAGGCCAGGTTGGACAGGGCTCATGAGCAACCCGATCTAGTTGATCTCTGCTCACTGCAGGGTGATTGGACTAGATGACCTTGAAAAGTCCCTTCCAACTCAAATTGTTCTATGGTTCTATAAATCAAACCTTTTTTGACCTATAAGTCAAACCTTTTTCTTTTTTTCCTTCCTATTATAGTTTTGTATAAGACAACATACAGACAATGAAACATAAATTGCAAACCAGGAAGTGCCTGCACCAGAGAAGCTTTTGAACAGACCCCTTTGCAGGCTATTGAAGGTCTGCCTTCTGAAAGTCTCTTAAGTGAAGAACGAATGGGCATAAGTGCTCTATGAGAAAAGCAAATAAAAGTAACAAAAATGTAGTTTTAATAGGCAAGACAAAGAAGGCAGAAGCAAGCTGAGGAAGCTTCTTTTGGCAGCCTGCATCCAGGGCCAGCGGTGCAGTGGTGCATTGCTTTAGCATGTGGCACTGCACACTCAGGAGGTCCTTGTAAGAGCCAGTGGGCACCGGATGATGCAGGTGCTCAGGTTATGCACAGCTCATCAGTTTGGGACCTTGATGATGACTGAAGCCAATTGCTGTCAGAGTCCTCAGACCCTGTTATTTACAATGCAGAGAGTCTGGTGCAATAAACACCTGAAGAAAAGCACAAAGATCAGTGTCTACAGAGCCATTGCACTGTCTACTCTTCTATACGGGTCTGAATCATGGGTCATCTACCGCCACCACCTGCGACTCCTCGAACGCTTCCATCAGCGCTGCCTCTGGACAATCCTA
>NW_010416635.1:0-20261 GCF_000710305.1 Buceros rhinoceros silvestris | reverse complement strand
GCGTGGGCGGGGCGGTTCCCCGGGGTGGGGGATCCCCGCCTCTCTAAGATTGTGTTCTACGGTGAACTTGCCACTGGCTGCCGCAAGAGAAGAGCTCCAAAGAGGAGATATAAGGACTCCCTGAAACAATACCTCAGCCTTGGCCATATTGACCACCATCAGTGGTCCACCCTGGCCTCCAATCGGGAGATTTGGAGACACACCATACATAACGCTGCTGTCTCCTTTGAGAGCACACGTAGAATCAGTCTTGAGGAGAAAAGACAGCACAGAAAGAACCGTGCCTCGACTGTACCACCCAAGGACACCTTCCAGTGTGCTATTTGCAACCGGACTTGCCTGTCCCACATTGGCCTTTTCAGCCATCAGCGCGCTTGCAGTAAGCGTGGGTAAAGCCCTTCCCAAATCTTCGTCCGCGAAGCCAAGCCATGATGACAATGATGAAGTAAATCATGTTGGCTTGCTGCCAACAAAAGAATAATTGCCTAATGTTTCCCCAACCCTACCCTTTGCACACCTGGTGGTTTTTTGGTTTGTTTTTTTTTCTATGCTTACTGCCAGACTGGGGAGCCTGAAGAATGCTTCACATGAAGCACTCTGCAGCCAGAATGCATGATGGGGAGTGGGGCTGAGGGTAGAAGGGGAACTTGGGACTCCTTCTTTCAGAGGTAACTATGGGTCTGGTCACCTCACCTGTACTGCTAGACTGTACCAAGAGCAACAGGGACAAAATGAACTGAAGCCATAGCTTCATGTTAACTCTTTCTCCTGCACCAGCCCTAGTCTAAATTATTTCTATTTGTTCTCCTCTCTTAATCAGTCTCCAAAATTGAACCCATTGAGCCATGGTTGTGCCTGAAACCAGTTCTGAGGGATAATCCAGACTTTAGAGACCTGGAGTAAACAGTGTGTTCAGAAACTGCTCTGGGAGGAAGCACGAGGCAAATAAAAGTCTGCATCTCCACGTAGTGCCAGAAGGAAGCAGATGTCCAGGACCTGTCTTTGTTTTTAATAGCTCTTTCTGAAACATTTGGTTTTAAGCTGTAGTTAACTACAAAACTGTATCAAAAAAGCTGTTCCACATAAAAATGCCACCTCCGAGCAGCACACATGGAAATGGAGAGCACAAGAAAAAGATGAAAATGCAGAAACTAGTTTGACTACTCTTCAGTGAAGTAAGTAATGCAGTAAGACAGGAGAGGGCCTGATGACACTCCCGACAGGGGACCAGTCATGCAGAGGAACTGGGTAAATGCCACTCAACAAAACATCTGAAGACACAGGATTAATCACTCGCAGAGCATATAGCATTTGCTGTGCAGAGGACATCACTCGGAGCTCACAGCAAGGCTCAGAGGGAGCAGAGAGCTCCGACACCCGGACTCCTGCGGAGTGTGAAACACTATTCAGGAAGAGAAAATCAGGGTGTGCATAGCTCAGCCACCTCATCTCCAGAACCCACCACGGAGCCCCACAGGTTGAGATGGGCACACACTCAAGCCCCAGGACCCCAGGCACTGCCAGAACTAACAACCTCCTTTTCATCCCCCTCCTTATCCTTACCAAAGAGATGCTTGCCCAAGTGCAGCTGCCTAAAGGCTGCCGCCTTAATCCTGAATTCCATGAACAAATCTCATGTTCTTCATGAGTACTTTATACGTTTCACACAAGAAAGCAGAATAGTAGCCTATCATTTCAAGGCAGAAATCGTATGCGATACTGGATGGTTCCACCCAGCCTCGCTTTCTCAGCAGAAATTCTACTGTATTCTGTCTATATAACACCAGGGTATTGGTTTCTAGATAAAAGTACTAAATGTCTGTGTTTATCAAGTTATTTTTTGTGAAGGACCTTTACAGGTATCTCAGTTATGGGAGCTGAAGACACCACAGTTACTGCCAATATGGATGTGAAGGTCTTGTTGACTCGGCTCCTTCCCATCAAAACCTTTACATATGAGAACAATCAATCGTTTTTCAATCAGAACTTCAGGATATTAAATTCCTTTCATAGGCAGCTTTGCTTTCTGTATGTTACTAGAAATTAAAATCATTACTAAACTGATCCTAAAAGTCATTATACCATTAATTTGATATTACTTTGCAATTTATGCTACTTGTTAATGCTAATGCTGCTTGGGTTTGCTCTATAAAACTGGTGCTGACACAGTAATTATAGCTATGAGTAAATGGATACATAAATCAAGAGAAGATAAGGCAAGCAAGCTAGCAAGTTATATACGCCTTGTTATCCCGAGCAACTGATTTATTAATTCATTTTCCCAGGCTTAGGTTTGCAGCTTCTAAGAGCAAATCTTACTCTCTTTTATGTTAGAGTTTTGGATAGACTGGTTTTGCTCAGCCTAACAGTAAAATGCTCATTTGAAAACAAGACTAAAGAAAACACAGCTAGAATAAAAAGAAATATCATCAGGTATTGCCAAATGCTTAAAATTAGGCAGGTTCAAACAGAAATTTGTTATATGCTTTTAAAGATTTAAAAAGTGCAGCAGTGCTGCTGGAGTGCCAGGCCCACTGCAACAGGAGGGGATGGAAACAGAGACTCCTTTAGGGCTGTCCTGCAGTCAAGTAAACTCACTGTTAAGAGAAGTAAACACAATTCAAGTCTGGAGGCAGAAACTCCATTTGCTCTTCTTCTCTTCAGATGAGCCGTTTCATAGAAACACAGAATCACACAATCATCTGGCTAGAAGAGACCTTTAAGATCATCGAGTGCAACCGTTCACCCTGCTCTGCCAGGGTCCCTAAACCATGTCCCTCAGCACCACAGCTACACGTCTCTTAAACACCTCCAGGGTGGGGACTCCACCACCTCCCTGGGCAGCCTGTTCCAATACTTCACAACCCTCTCTGTAAAGAAGATATCCTGATACCCAACCTAAATCTCCCCTGGCACAATTTAAGGCCGTTTGCTTAAGACCATTTGCCTCTGTGTACTTGGGTGACAGAAGAAGTCAGTGCTCTGTGATGAAGTGTATTGCCGTGAAGACAACTCGTACAACTCGTGTTTTAAAGGGATGTTGCAATACTTCTAGTGCTCACTAGATAGCAGCCGTGCTTCCCCGGTTAAGGGTGTGACTTAACTACTGAAACACAGCCCAAAACACCAGAACTAGGAGCCTGCTGCTGCTCTCCCCCTCCTAGATCTGAATGGCAAGATGCTCTAGGAAAGCCAGGTCTTGCAATTTTTACAGTGCAAACGCACTGTTTGTGCCTGTCTTACTTTGCCATATGACTCCAGCCAAAACGACTCCACCACAAGTGACTCTGTTTGGAGTGCTAACAAATAGAGCAGTTTTGTACTAGCATTGCTGCAAAGCACAACGAGATGTGATGTGAAACCTCTGGAGGCTGAGGATGGGCCAAGGCACTCAGCCCCTCACTAGCCGCAGGGAGGGGCTGCCACAGCTGCCCCCTGCTACCTCAGGCATCAGCAGTGTCTTACCTTGCTATGTAAGCGGTGAAAAGACATAGTTTCAAATTAATGACAGCTTCATTAGGGCTTGAGGAAGGTTTTTAACACTAATAATTCTAGCTCTTGTGGTTCTGGAGTGCATGTGAAAAAGTGAACCAAATTCCTCTGTAGGCTCATCTGAACTGAAATCCACGAAGGAAAGATATCTCCAGCTTCTGCTTAAAAGCTTACTTTGGAGGGGAAGAACTTAAGGGGATGATTCTCGACTTTTTTTTTTTTTTTGAGCATGAGATGTGCTTTGGGTCCTGGGATACACCCATCACCTGAGGCTGGCATATTATGCACTGCTAGCGCATAATAAAACTCACATACCAGCATCACCCCCTCCCCAACTTTAAATTTCTCCTTTTAAATTTCTCCTTCACTTTTATATTATTCTGTATTCTAATTTGAAAGTTAGGATGTTATTTGGTTCGCGTGAACAGTATTGCAAGATTCTACAGCAAATTGTACAGTTACCAATAGCTATGCTGCTCTTCAATAAAGAGAAGTTTAATCAATAGCACCTCCTTACTCAGCAAATCTATCCTTCCCATTTCAGTGGGCACGCTTTAGCATAATGCTAGATTCTCAAAAAATAAATGATAGCTCTATGCCACTGGGAAAAAAAATCTTTAATTTGGAATCTAAACCCATATACCTCAATTACATCTTAATTACATTTTAAGTACATGGCAAATCCACATTTAATTGCTCCAAGCTATTATTGCTTAGCTAGAGATGGTATTTAATTACTTGAATTAATATTTAACAGGAGTTGTATTGGAGGGGGGAAATGCTATAAAAAGACTCAATGTATATTGAAATACTGCTGCTCTTTAAAAATTCCTGAGTCTCTAGAAACGCAGTTATAGATCCAACAATCAAACTTGAAACTGTAACTTCAGACTACTTGACTACTGGAAATTTTAACACTGAAATCCCACCTCTGTCACCAGCTAATAGCATCCCAAACTGCCAGCCAGGATTCATGCCCCCATGTGGCGATCACTGCACTGTTTTCAGATGAGAAAAGACCCAGGCAATCTGACTCTGCTGCTGCAGCCTCTTGCATCCCGATTTAATGCAGGGCATAAGGAGGTGCACCACTTGCATGCTTAAACTTAACTGAAGTGTTCGCAGACCTGGAATCTAATGGATACAAAGGCTTGGGAGGGTACTTCTGAAAACCACACCATGACATAGTCCTCTTCCAGCATGTGATACAAAATGCAGTAATTCGCAATTTATTTGCATTGGTGAAAGATCAAAAATAATGTCATTTGAATATTACTCTTCTCCAAGCTGTGAAAATTTTCAAAATATTAATTTAAAATTTTTAATTCTCTTAATAGATAACTTTATAAGAAATAATTCTCAAAAAAAAAAAAATTGCAGTTACTGTTCCAGTCAGCTTTATCATGCACTGATGTTACCCTTTTTCTTTAAAAAAAGAAAACGATGATTTTATTTCTTAAAGGATTAAAAATGCGACAATGGCAAGAGAAATTATTTCTGACTAAAAAGAAAAATCATTTCAAAAACTCCCAACTACCTGTCATGAAAATGCCTGAGCATTTCACCTGCTGTCTTATCAAAGAGATGCCCACTTTCTGTATGGTCCAAAGACACTGGTCTTTGGCCTGCCATTCTCTTCCCGAGGCACACTTTAGTTTTTTGTGGCATTCATTTTTAATTTCCTTAAATTATCTGTGGGATCATTCAAGTTTTGCAGCCTCTGGCGTATTACCAAAAGCCAGGAAAAATGCAATGTGTTATTTGCACCATCTGCTTCACTACACCCCGCCAGCAGGGCCACTTGCACCTGCGGAGGTGCTGGCCCACGTGGTCTCCCCCACACTTGTCCTCCCCACTACTACAGCAGTTCCTGCCCTTGGCGAGGGGTCAGCACGTCCCTGAGGGCCAATCCATGCATGCTCCATTTAATAATTTTGCAATAATATTAGCAACATGCCCGTGCATCAGGCTGGGGGGTAGCTGACCCCTCCCTAGCCCTCTGCTTTTCTCTCACTCCACAGGAAAGCCTTTCCTGCCTGCGCCCTTGGTGAATGGTGGGTCCTGAGAAAAGCGGAGCTGAAGAGCTTAAAGAGAAGGCAGAGAGAGAGGGAAGAAAGCTCTGCCCTTGCCATGATTGAGTGAGAGGCTAAATAACCTGTGAGTAAAATCTCTCTTCTGAAATACTCCTGGGAGAGCTTGTAAGTGACCTGTATAAATAACAGAAGTTGCTGACTGACTGCTTTATTAGCATCTTACCTGCTTGTTGGCTTTCAGCACCGCTCTCAGGGTTGCGATCTGTTCCCGTTTCGTACTCAGGAGCGATTTCAGTTTCAGTATCTCTTCCATTAAAGCCTCCTTGTCTTTATCGATCATGGGCGCCAGCTCCCGAGCTGCAGCACGCTGGCGTGACAGCTGCAGTGACCGATCGACAGCCTTCTGCAAGTGCTTGATTTGGTCCCTTATTATAGCATTGAGGTTGTATATGTTCATCGGCTCCTTGCGGATGTCACTGGTATCAGAGACAGGGGAAGAAGGAGGGGCTGTGATGACAGGAGAAATGGTGGGTGTTTTTGTCGGGCTCTGTTCCTTGCCAGGCTCCGTGGTCTCCTTCGTCACCTGCTCAGTTGGGGTCCTGGCTTCTACAGGTGATGCCACTCCCCTTCTGGCAAGCCGTGGGGAAAGGAGACCTCGAGGATCATCTGGTCCTTTCAGGCTCCCACTGCGAGTGACTCTGCTTTGCCTGTAATAGTCCAACATGACCCTATTTGGTGTCTCATTGTTGCACAGGCAGACGTGATGGTAGAGCTGAGCCAGCTCCTCGCTAAATGTCACTAGCTCATCCTGGGCGGTGTTGAGGGTATTATGGTTTTCATTTGCTATGCTTGTCATCCTTTGCAATTCCTTTTCCATGTGCACCATTTTTTCCTGGCTTTCCTTGGTCGACTTCTCCAGGCTTGTTACCTGTTCATCATATGTCTGGATTCTGCTTTCATACTTGGCCTTCTCTTCAGTGTAGTTTTCCACATACTTATTATATTTCTCCTTTAAGGCTTTGATTTCTGCTTTGAGGTCTATCACCTCAGTAACAGCTACTTTGTATTTACATTCTAGGATCTCCAAGCCATTGATGTCCACTTCATAATCGTGTGCTTCCTCACCAGGGTCTCGGCCTTTCTCACATTCAACCTCAGCTTTCAGCTCCTTGTTGCTCTGCAGCCCCCTCATGGCATTGACATGCTCCGTGAGCCTGTGGACGCGCTCGTGTTGCTCAGTCAGGGCTCCCTTGGTGTGCTCCAGCTGCGTCTGAGACTCCTGCAGGTTAGCCAGGAGAATGGCCTTCTCTCTCTCCACCTGCAAGAGAGTTGAAGTAAGAAACACGGGATCTCATTCTACCTGTGCTGAACACCAAACTCCGCAATCACATTCATCTTTGCTGCTCCTTCCCCACTCTGTGTACACAACTTGAGGACTTCCAAGACATTTTAGCCATGAACACCTAAACTATAAATTTAAGTCAAAGAGAGATGCACGTAACTCTCAGAGGGTTATGAAGTCCCAGTCTCTTGTTACAAATTGCAATATCACTAGCTCATGATTTTACATGTTGCTCGCAAAAGAATTACTTAGTGCCCAAGCATGAAGTGCATAGTCAGCTAAATTGATGATACGGGATTTATTATGACATACTTTCCTCAAACATTTGAACAGCATCACTGGCAACTGTAAGACATTCCACTGGTACGTACACGTTTCTCAGTGGAGTTTGAATTTACATTTCCCACGAATAGCTCTACCAGTCCTTCACAATATTTATTTATATCTTTGGACTGTTGTAAAGTTTCATTAAGGCTTGATTACTGAATGCAAATACAGTAAACAAATGGCTGTGTACATTTCCACATATTAGATTAAATAACCCACTGTGTGAGAATGTAACACAGATCGTGAGAGCAAGTACATGCAAATCCCAGGACTCCCCATCCCCAGCACTTAACTGAAAGCAAAATTTACCCTTTTAAGGACAAGTCAGAAAAAGCAGAATCTGTGGTATAACTAACAAACCACTGGTTCTGACCTAGTAAGTTCCTTTCTGAATAACCACAGGGAAATGTGGATGTTGAACAACAGAAAAGGTCACAGAAGAGGATTCTAGAAGTTTTAATACGCAGCATCTTAAAGCCAGTGAACAAGACAAAGTTTCATCTGCTCGGGTATTTGCTATTCATGGTAACACCCCTGAAAGATTCCCATTTCAAGTTTTAAGCTCCGACTCTTTTTTTCCTGTGCCGTTGCCCTGAGTTGTGAACTGGGAAGCAGAGAAAGGCACAAGAAAAGCCGATCTTTCTTGGTTTCACAGTTTTTGCAAAGGGATCGTGAGCCTACCAGGATCTACCAGGTTTACTGCTCCTTTTCTCCCCTGGTTGCAGTATCTCAACCCCGTGTTTACACATGCAGTGAAAATGGCTCATTCTGCGTTCCTTTTATGAGCGGATGAATTACCAATTCAGAGAATTCAAAGCTGTCAGTTCTGAAAAACCCTTTAAAAAAAAATGTTTCCTTCCCTATTGGTATTCCCCCTGATATTATTTGGAAGAGAGACAAATCAGACACCATGAACCTTGCTGAGGAAAAGAAAGATCTCCTTTTGGAGACCAAGAGGGTATTAATGCCATCTCACAAAATGTTCCAAGCAATGCTTCAGACTCCTATTTTCTTGTAACAAGGCCTTTGAGCAGTGGCTGCTGCTCAGAAGTATTAAGGTGTAAGATGATCCCCTGGTTTTACAGACAGGCTTTCAAAACACAGCCTCTATTAGAACCTGCAATTGACTGCAGGCAAATAAAAACATCTATAATATGCAGGCATATTAAAAACATCTTAAAAAATCAGTCTAGTTTTCTTGCATACAGGTGACCGATGGCTTTTTAGTTAAAAAAACAGGGCTAAACTTCATCATTATTTTATGATCTAGGAAGAGTGTCTCCTTACGTATAGGGCTCCCTATTTTAGGCACTACATAGTCTGTGCAGAAGAGGACAGCCAAGTACCGTGACTATATTGGTACCTTTCCCTATTTGATGCTGTTCCCCTGCTGCTGCCTTAGTCTGTTGTTGTCCTCATTACTGCTTATCCCTCGTGCCACCCCACTCACATTGAGAAAATCCAAAACAGGGCAACATTCCCATTTGCCAAGGGGCATCTTCTTCAAAGGTGACTGCTTTCCACTGACCTCTCAGTCAGACCTGTCATGGGGAGCCTCAAAGAGCAACCCAGCCAAGCCTCTTCACTGGCTTTCCTGTTTTTTCCATTGAGCAGTCCGTCCCAAATCTGCTCTCCACAGAAACTTCCAGCTGAATTCTAGTTCTTACCAGCTGGTAGAGCAGGCTCAGGCATTAACTGCATTACCCTCTTCAGATAATGAAGGTATTTATTCCTGCGGGCTGATAAGGTGAGCTACGCATGTGCATGAAAATCTGAGTTTAGGCTAATTTAAAGGACTATCTCACCTTACGGTGAGAAGTCATATGGATAACAAAGATCTATACCTTACACGCCAAAGGCGGTTGGCTTTTTAAGGTACATGGGTCCACAGAGGGTGTGTTCACACCAAAGTAGGTGATTAACTGTAGACTGCACTAGCGTAAAAATAAATGTAGATCTTACAGCCAGAGAGCCTTTCCTTCAAGAGAACAACTTGGTGTTAAAGCAGCACAGTGTTTCAGTGTCTGCCTAAATGAATTGGACAGAATTGATCCTGTCGGATTACTGCTCTCACCGGTCGTGTTCTGTCATGAAGGAAGACTATAACAGAGCTAATTGGGATCTGTATGATCGTTTCTATGCTGAACATAAATGGGTTCTGGAGACAAATGCTTCTTACAAATAGAAAGGATTCTTTCCAGAGAAAACATGCAACATTTAAAAGCCATAGACCAACCTGGATGGTAGGCAAAATGAAATACATAGATCTACTAAATTTTACTCATTCTGGTGCAGTAATTATCGATTAAGCTAATCTTCTTCTGTTTGAAGTTATAAATACATTCTCCTTCTTCCAAGGGGAAAAAAAAAAACCCCAAAGCTCCAACTCAGCCTTGAGCATACCTTCAACATATTAATCATTCTGCTGTTTCCAAGTATGGTAATTTTATTTCTTGTTCTAGACAACACTATACTCTTATTTTCACCCACCGCAAACTTTGGGGAATTGCAGTTATTTTTCAGTTCAGTTGGTGGGATTTTTTTTTTTAACATTGAAATTAGTAGCTGCAGTAAGGATCTTTTTCATCCTATAACAAAAATAAAAGCAGTTCAAAAGTAGCTGTACTTATTTTGTGATGTATCCTTCCCTTCAAAGATTTCAGTTTGAGGAGATTTCCCTCCCAATTTGCTCTATAATTTGTAATTATAGAAATCAATTTTACCATTGTTAGTTTTCTTCTTTTTTTTTTTTTTCTTTTTTTATTAATAACATGAGAATATCAGTGAACAATGCCTAGCAGAGACTGGAACAAATTAACAGAAATATCTGGCTCAAGAACCCTGAATCTTATCTATGTCTTATTTATCAGAAAATACCAGGCATCTGGAGAAGAATGTCAGAAACTGGGCTGCATGACCTTTTTTTTCCTTCTTTTTTAAAGATAACTTAATCTAAGGTTTTCCAAATATGATGTTGATCTTAGGGATAGACCAAGGAAGGGAGTCAGGAGTCCTAGACCTTAAAGATGACATAAAGAATTCCTTCTACTGGTAGAATACCGATAGGTATTCTACTACAACAAACATGAAAGAAGAGCAGAAAGCCTTGAGCTTTTCCAAGAAAATCTCAGAATACAAGAATTTTCAGCAAGACATTTGTTACCTAGTGGATTTAAAAGATGGAAAAGGAACAGTTACAATTAAGTGTCTCCTAGGGATCATGGAGCACCAGCACTAAAGCTGCAGAGGGAATTATATTTGTCATACTAACTGTTTAAGTGAAATCAAGGAGAGGAAAAAAATGGCCACATGTATACAATGGCAAATCTGAAGTTTGCTTTTCTCAAAAAGGAGCCTGCTGTCCTATAGACTACAAAAATAGTTCCCAAGAGAGGGTCAGTTCCTTCGGCGACTCTCTCATAATACAGCCTCTTCAGAGAAAACAAGAGGAACACATACCAAATATTGAGATATGACTGAATGAACACCGCATGGCAAAGACACTGTAGAGGAGAAGAAAAATACAATTTTGCTGAAGAATTACCTTTTGCCATTTTGAACCCAATTAAATCTCTCATCCACTATGAGGAAAATTTTTGGAGAAATTTTTCACATTTAGTGTGTGTGACCCAAGGAGAGCTGAAATGATCATCAGAAAGGATGTACTTTTATAAAAAGCACGCATCAGCATTTTGCAGTAAGCCTTTTTGGTGTCTAAAGAAATCAAGTTTCCAGGTAAGTGTAGTCTTTCTTCTTAAACCATAAACCTTTCCCCAGAATTAGAATGCTGAGCAATAGTGGTGACTGTTGGCGTGAGGGTGCTGGGGCCCAGCACTGAAAAACGTTGTGACTGAAAAAAGGTTATATTTATTTTCTAGTTTGTGGCTAAAGACTGTTGGAAAGCTGCCTCTTCATTTCAGAGGTGTAAAACCAGTAAGACTTTTAAGTCAGAGATGATAAAAACAGTTGTGATATCTTTCAAGTATCGGTTTGCTGACTCATCAAGCTCAATATTTAATTTAATAAAATCAAAACAAAACATACCCAAAACAATCTTTTATTCTTTTCATTTCCAAGCAGCTTTCACTCCAGATTTATATTGCATAAACTTCATTGTAAATTACGGTTGAAATTGCTTATGCTGTATCTTAAAATGTGGAGCTTTCAAAGCACTTCTTCTGAAGCTCTGGGTTTTTTTAATTTTTAACATGGTATTTCTGAACTACATTGGAAGCTGCATGTAATATATACGTGCATATATTATATATCTATATGTATAGACACATACACATGCATATTTTTATATGTGCATATATACATAAAATACACTCACTGTTTACTTTTTAATATGGAAAAGTTTGACAGAATTTTTCACATAAACAAGATTCTACATTTCAAGCTTTCCCACTTAAATTACGCATGTCTTGCATCAAAGTTATTTGTGCAAGGCACTAGATGTCATCAATGTTTGCCATGTCACAGCTCAGATCAAAACTTCCCACAAAGAGTTTGGCAATGAAGTAAATAAAACAATTAACTCTTCAGCAAATACAGGACAGACCTCATAGAGATTTATTGTTCTCTAGCAAGCACTGAAAATTGTGTTTGCTCTACTTTACTTCCAAACTGCCTTTTGCATTTTAAGCAGTACAGGATTTGCATTTACTCTCTTCAGAAGAGGCACTTTTCGGAAGCCTGCAGCTAGAAAATGCTGGATGTTTCCTTGAGAGTGCCAAAACCTTTCAAGCTCTTGTGGCAAATAAGCTGCTCAACCGCCTGGGCAGCGGGACCCTTGCTCTGTGGACACTGTACGCCTTCTAAGATGATGTCAGCATTGAGTCTGGCAGCTTGAGTTTTTATCTGGCTTGCATCCCAGGCTCCTATTCTGGTTATGTTTGGGCTGGGCTTGGATGAATAGAGAACAAATACTTGGCTGTATGTTCCCCAAGGCACCCCCTGCAGCCTGCGCATCCGCCGGGACTGCCAGGGTGGACAAGGGCACTCTGTGACATCTCACACGCCACATGCTCTCCGAGTGCACGGTTGTTAAGGGGAGTGCTCCTCCTCTTTTGTTCTCTCTTGATGGTATGCCAAAACTTGTTCAAACTGAATTTAATGGCAGAAACTCCCTTTGACTTGCAAGAGAGCATAATCAAGTCTGTCTGTATTTTACTGGGGCTTTTTCCAGATCGATTTGGTCACACTGAAGAGCACTTTATTCCACTTGCAATCTCACGGACATTTCCAATCATCAAACCAGGAAAAAAGAATCTAGCCATCTGCAACCACAGCAACTAGTCCCTTCCTCTTCTATCTGCTAGACATCTGCTCAGATCATACTGACTTTTCACAGACAGATACTTTGTTTTCCAGGGGTATTTCTAGCAAAAACCAGATATGATGAAAGCAGAAGTCTGAGAGCAAAACATACATGGTGAAGAATGTTACTGCAGGAAATTATTGCAAAAGCTGGCACGAAAGTCCATAGGTTCTGTGTCTAAACACTTTGGGAGATTAAATTCAGCTCTTACCTGCATGAGTTGCTGTTTCAGCTTCTGTATTTCTGATATGTTCAGTTCACTGAAGAGGTCAGAGACAGGGTGCAGAGATTCTGCTTTCCTCCCGGCGGGAGTTCGGTAGTCACCGTTGAGTTTCACAAGAGACCCATGGATATGTCCATTCATTTTGTCATCATTGTTCGGCTCACCTCCATCCTCTGCAAACTTCAATCCATCTACTGATATATTAATATGGTTATTATACATACTATCATTGAGGTTGATGTACTGGGACAGTTCCTTTCTCAGATTGTTCTTTTGCTCCCTTTCATTTTTTAAAGTTTCCAGGGCTTCCTCCAGCTGATGCTCAGCAATCTCCTTCAGCCGGATGGCATCTTCTAGCTGACTATTAAGTAACACTGTCTCCTCCTCAAATCGTTTAATCTCATGCTTTAAGCCTTCATATTCAACCTGAATTAGACAAGACAAAGAACATTCATAATACTAAAACTTAAGTCATGAAAACCTGCCATTTATCAGCCTTATTGAAATAGGTGTTACAGAAACTACATTTCGAAATACCAGATGTTGCCCGCGGCTGCAAAGGGCTGGCTGCACAGAAGGTGCAAGTGGAGCTCATTCTGTTAAATATTCCACTGTTCACTTTTTCAGCATGTGAAAATCAAGAAATATAACACCTTCTTCTGAGTAACTTATAAGGATGAACAAAGTATTTCATGGAAAGAAGGATGTTTGTTTAGTAGCAGATGTCCTGATAACTATAGATTTATTATAAATGGCCATAAGTAATGTTGGCATACTATGGTATGTATAGATCTTAGCTTAATATAGTCTGTTTTATCGATTGCAAGTAGTCTGAAGATGACTTCATCTCCAAATTCTTATCAGATGTAAAGACACATTCTCAAGTGTCTTGGTGTCTTAGTCGTTTTCAAAAATATGGATGGAATGTACAAAAACAGTCGAAAAGCCTCAACTCTCTTCTCTGTACAAGGTTCTCCATTATTCAAGAAGCATTTAATTTTAAAAATTAAAGAGAAAACTATTCATACAATCAGTTTAAACTCCAAGATGCCCCAAATTGTTAGAGAGTCTTAAACTACCAGAGAAATGTAGTAAACAGCTTATCCAGCCACGCGGTCCTTTAACTGTGTGTTGGGGATGTCATTTTGGAGCAGCTGGCTGCCTAAACAGCGCTGCCTGAAGCGTGTCCCCCAACGTCTTGGCGCAGCCTTGCCAGGCTTGGAGAGACTCACTGTTTTTTCCCCTTCTCAGAGAGCAGGCTCTCCACCACACACTAAGGTGCAGTATTTTATCAAGGTCATTTACGGGCAGTGCGGGCTGAGGAAAACAACAGCTGCTTTTCTCTTCTCTACAGGAAGCTCCCGCGTTTATGGAGTCCTCTCTGTTACACCTAGCAAGAAGCAAAGCCTAGGAAAACCCAGCCTAGCTCAAAACCAGTTGATCTGCTATATCTAGACAGTTCAGCAGATCCCCACTGCAGAACACCTTCCCTTGCTGGCCCTCCTCATCTTCCTTTTCACTGTTGGAAAATCCCACCACAATGAAACAGAAGAACTTTCTTTGTAGAGATCCATACTTGCCCAACTTTCCTGGTAAAAATGACCATGATTTTTTTTTTTTATTTTAATTCTAATCATGTTACTCACCTACCTCTTCACTTCTAAAAGCAAAAAATTCCCAGTATCAGGTGAAATAATTTAATAGCTTGGTGAAAGAAAATTCTGAGAAATACTGAATTTTCATGCTTCCATAAAAAAAAAAATTGTGGCTGAGGCTTTTATAGTTCAAATGCATTACTACCTGCAATTTTAAGGCAATGTCTAGAATAGTTTTTTTATTTAACATATATGGATATTTAAACAAACTATAATAAGGTTCTGGTAAAAATAAAAACATCCGCCACTCCAATTGGAGTACAATCTTATCAACCTGTCAGAAGTCTTGTACTCATAAACTTTTGGAAGGGCAAACCTAAACACCAAAGCACTAATCATCAAACCCAGAAAATGGAAACACATTGAACAACAAAGAACGCTCCAAAGTTATACCAGGAATTCTTAAACAGAAAACGAAAATCCATTAGATTTTCAAATCATCATTTAGGAACTTGATATCTTTTCTGACTTGAGGGACAGAAAAATTATGAAATGCAGTCTATAACTTAAGGACATTAAAAAAAAACCCCAAAACACTGACCTTTTCCAATTTCAAATCTGCATGTAAACTAGAGGTTTATTTTATCTATATGGTTACCATCTCACAGATTGCTTACAAAAACTAGAAAAAAAAAAACCATCCAGACGATGGTTTAGCGCTAAGACTTACAACACATGGTTTTGTGTATTAAAGTATCAAAGTATAAAATACTCTTGAAATTCTATCTTGTAGATCAAAGTTATTTTAGCAATCACAAGTGCATGGATATGTGATGCAAAATGACTGATTTTTAAAACCATTCAAAACAGGGCGATGCTTTTCCTCTCCACAGACTGCTGGCATTTGGTTTCATTAAGAATGAAATATTATGACAAATACAAATGCTTGCAGATTTTCTTCTGGGATAAACTAAGACAGCCCATAAAGGGGTCTTTAATTTCCTGATAATGTGAATGCCTCCTGCGTGGTTGGTGAAGAAAAAAATCCATGCCCCAAAGGAGGAATTTGCTGGCTTGGTAAATAACTTGGCCATAAACGTGATTTGCTAAAAATTCAGTTTCAGGCGTGTGAAATAAGGAAACGACATTACTGTTTCTGTCACTTATGCATTCCCTGCAGGACGGGGCTGTTGTTTTAAATGTTTCAGTTGCATTTGTGCTAGAGTGGTGACACAGCAGCAAAAGGCAGCTGAAGTAGTGATGCATATTCCTGCAGGAATAAGGCAGCGATATTACCAAGCTGGCATTAGAAACTGTGACAGTCACGGCTACTTGATAAAAGCCCAAACCGAACCAGGCAGCAGGACATAGAGCAGGGCTGCGAGGCAGTGCTGCTACCATCTGTTAGCAGCTAAGGGAATGGTGTTATGGAGCGCCATGTTACCTGGATACTTAAATATTGATCACAGCAAGTTAACTCTTCTGACATGACAGCGAATCTTTTTTGTTTGGTCTAAAGGACATCTGCGCTCTTGATTGCTTCCTTGGTGAGAGATAGAGATATATATATATACACAGCAGCAAAGGAATGTGCTTTTGTAAGGGGGAGAGAACAGACCCCACAACTGCTTACATCTGGGTGCAGTGGGGTGGTTCCTCAGGGCGCATTCAGCACTGCAGTGAGAATTGCAGTGAGTTGGTTTGCTGTCAGCTGCAAATTGCTATGAGGAAAACAAAAGACCAACTATGAGCATCTGACATCTCTTCACCTATTTTTAAAGCTCGCCAAACTTGCAGGTTAGCATGGCTGAGAAGAGAACAACAATGGTACAGGAAAACCCAAGGAACAGAAAAAGTAGAATGCAAAGAAAACTATTTCCTCTCTTCTCCACTTCAGAAAAGAAAAGGAAGAGCAGGAAACAAGCTGAGAGGAAATGAAGAGCTGAACTCTGCCACTGGGCACTGAGTTCAGTGTGCATGGAGGGAAGAGAGGAAACGCAGGAAGTCAAAACGTGCAATTCTATCTATTTTCATAATTAATCTGCTTTTTCAAAGTTATGTAACAAAATATCCTACCAGGATTCTCATAAAACTAAGGTTAGGGCCTCCCCATATGTCAAAAATGGCCAAGAACATTGTTTCAGAGTAAGCTTAGCAAAAACCCAACTAAAAAAAAAAAAACCCATACAAAAAAACCTCTATCAAAGCGCTCTGCAGGATTACATTATGGAAATTTGAGAAAACGCTGTCATTTTTCAGCATAGCGCCTAGAATCCTTTGATGCTTACTTGATTCTGCTTCAGTGTGGACACCAGTTTCTGTAAAGTGATATTTTCTTCTTCAAGCTCAGTGTAGTCCTGTAGGAGTCTCGCCTCTCGAAACTTGTACTCTCGAATTTCATCTTTCATTCGTATCCTCTGCAGTTCCACCATTTCGTTATTCTGATGAAAGAAAATGCAAGTACATTACCTCCCATGCGTGGCCACTTTAATGATGAACACTGCCTTTAGAAAAGGCCAAATAAAAATAATCTCCAAGTAGAAATGATTTAACAGTGCGAATCAAAAAAGCATCACCTTTTAATCTGAGGCCAAGCGGTAATTTCAGGTGTGTGCTGGCAGTGCAGAAGTGAGAACGTCTGACAAGGAAGCTTGATTAAAACCATTTCAAGATTAGATGCTTATTGAAGCAGAAAACCTGTTAAGGCTTTCTCAACTCATTAGCTTTATTGCTCTATGATACAGCTGTATTTAAATAAAATTACCACCTGTTTTCCAAGAAAGGATGCTTTCTACATCCATACAGAAAAGAAAGGAGCAACATCACCTGTTCTGTGAAGGCATCTGTTACTGAGCAAGGTGCACTCACACGTTTGTGTCTGTAGGCATTAGAGACACACAGGTAGGTGTAGGGGTGGCGGGGGGAGGAACCTGCCAGGCAGACAGCTCTAAAGCACTCCTCAAAAACCTGACAAACACATTGTCATGCTGAGCAGGATTACACCCAGTGATCTAAGAACACACAAGGTCACCACTTTTATTTTTTCTGTTAGCATATGCAGTTCCCAGGCAGCCTTATGCAATAGGTCATAAGGGATCAGTTTCACCAAAAATTGCTTCTATTGGATTCCAGCTCTGACTGAGTCTGACATCAAGGATCAGGTTATTCTGCAAAGACTCTGCTGGCATAACCCTGATGTAAAATACACCACGGGAAGATGGAGTTAACACACAGCTGGAAGAGAATGGGGACTGATATCCTTGGTAGAATCAACCTCTCCCTCTGCCTTGAAGAGAAGCCTGCATTTTCCTAATTAATAGCAGCAGCTGTGATCAGTCGCGTCTCCTTGTCTACGGGAGGAATCTGAGCACTGCCGCAGCAGCTGGTGGAGGGAAGCACTACTGCGACCTTAACGATGGGGCAGAGCCCCCTCACTGCTGCAGTGTCAGAAACAGCACACCTGGGAAGCAGTAACACGTCTCTGTAACAGATTCCAGTGTGGAGGGAAGGCAATCACTGGCCTGATAGCTACCTGGAGAAGTCAAACGTTTAAAAAAATCACTCAGCAGAAATTGTAGTCAGCCAGCTCTAAAGAGATCAATCTGTACAACTCAGTCTCTAGTAAATCAAGGCTAAAAGCACACATTTCGAATTGAAGATGAAGAGAACATCCCTTAGCACCTAGGTTAAATAAACAGTTTGAAACCCCTGGAAAATAACATTGCAAAGCATGAAAAAATACATGGTGATGCAGGAGTTACAAAAGCACTTTCTAAAATGAAGCCTTTTTGTTAAAGAAAAATAAAAACCATCACCTTCCTTCTCCTGACAGCTAATTAAGAGGAAATAAAGACCCTACAAGATTTCCTAACCGAAAGCACACTTTTGGTTTAAAGGATCCCCAGTGGCAGAAGAGTCACAGAACACTAGATAAAAGTAACTCCGTGCAAATACTCCTTCCATCCATCAATGCCTAATAAACCCCCGAGTGAACTGTAGGAATGGCACGGCAGATGATTTCATGAGGTAAAGGCATAAAATACACTTCAGCGCTGCCTTTATATGTTTTGTTTCTCTCAGCACATTCCCAGCTCTGGCAGTTACTGACACTTTCTAGGTGTGGGTGTACTTGTGAGTCTGGAGCACTACCCGAATGCCATGGTTTGAACCCAGCTGGCAACTAAGCACCATGCAGCCACTCGCCCACCCTTCCTACCCCCAGGAGGGAAGGAAGGAGGAAAAAAAAGTAAAACCACGTGGGTTAAGATAAGGAGAGTTTACTTGAACAACTGAGAGAGGAAACAATAGTAATAGTGATAATAAAGCTACTGATATACAACACACTGCTTTCCACCACCATGCCATGAGCTGCACCAAGCCACGCCACGCCAAGCCGCATCACCCTTTGAAAAGCATGCCCTCTGCAGCCTCCCCCCCTCCTTGCATACAGTGGGCATGACATCAGTTTGGTATTGAATATCCCATTGGCTGGTTCAGTTCTGTCCTGGAAATTAACCCTATCCTAGCTGAACACAGGACAGTTGACAACACCAAATGCATGACTCCACTGTGTCAAGAGTAATCAAGTTACTTGACAACTTTCGTGGTGTTTGGGATATGAGTGGTATTGAATAGCCTATTGGCTGGTTCAGTTCTGTCCTGGAAATTAACCCTATCCTAGCTGAACACAGGACAGTTGACAACACCAAATGCATGACTCCACTGTGTCAAGAGTAATCAAGTTACTTGACAACTTTCGTGGTGTTTGGAGGATGACCAGCCAGCTAACATCCCTCCAATGCACACAGTCACTGCTGGTTGAAAGGAAAGTCTCTCCGAAAAGGCAAGAAGAAAAGAGGTGCCAAAAGATGGAGGACCTGAGGAAAGAATTTTTACTGAATCCTGATATATTATTTCCCTGAAACAGTACAAGGCACGCTACTTTGAAAAAGCCTCCCATTAATTTCGTAAGGTCAGAGTACTCCTTTGTCTTTCCTATTACTGCAAACAGCAAAAGAAAATGCAAGCTATCATCTTGATGGATCGCACAACCATTTCTTTAAGACTGAAACCACATTCCTTTGCTATTTGTAACTGCTCCTTCTCGTACAGAATCTCAGAGGTATATTCAGAAGCATTTATAGCACTTCTCCTCCTCTTACATATGCAGAAAATAATCTCTGCAAAGCAACCTCTACTTGTTGTTACTCCTGGCGTTTGGCCAAGGAAGAAACGGCGTGAAAAGGGAAGACTCGCTAGTTGGAGCATCCCGTCTGCTGTGCCTGCCACAGTGCTGCCTGCCATGCTTCCCGACACCAGGGCCAAGGCCTTCTCTGAAAGCAATCCTACTGCTCTGCCACAGGGGCAAAACAAACTCAGCACGTCAGAGAACATGGTATCACCTTTTCAAAGCAACGTAAAATGTGCATTTTGTCACTGCAAACACCCTGGCATTATTCTCTATGCACTCAGACCCCTCCCTCCTATTTGCAAACATCTGTGTGATGCTGGCAAACATCCAGCTGCAAAGCTCTCTACTGCTTTCACTGCTTCCTATGAAAGGTGATGCTGCCATGTTACAGGGCAAAACCCTGGCGTTACTGAGATTTCCAAGTGAGTAGCCAGAGGACATACTGGAGTGCCATTCTGGTTTCCTTTATATGAGATCTCTATGCATTTTGTGGAAGTGAACTAGTCTTCAACCTATTAAAATATTCATTGTGAGTTTATTCTTTGTACTGTCAGCAAGAGGGATCTATTTGTCCTCATCAAATGCCCTGATTAAATACAGTAGCTTTTCACAACTCTCTATTGCTATTTTGAACTATCTTCAATATGTGTTTCTTAAGCAGACAATACGCAGTTATAGAGGATAGATCTTGTGGTACTAATACAGTGGCAGTAAGATGTTGGTGTATCTTTCTAGCAG
>NW_010416634.1:11598-24722 GCF_000710305.1 Buceros rhinoceros silvestris | reverse complement strand
TACAGGTCATACAACGTCATGCATCACATGTGTCATTAACTTGGACTTATGCCTCCGCTGGGAGGAGAAAGTCATATTCAACAGTCTATTAAGCAGGCGCAGTTTGGGGGATGGCTAGTCATTATCTTTTGTATCTATGACTCAGGTCCAGTTAAGCGACATCCTCCCTCGTGGCTGTAGAGACAATAGTCTTCTCCTCTTTATCTTGTCCCAAACAATGAAGCGTCAAGTGGTAAGACCCTCTGTCTAAGCCTTGCATTCTTCAAGTGATAAAGGGCCCTGGTGAGCGAGGGCGGGACGTAACACTTTGTTTCTTCTGTTTACCTAGAGCTTTAAGGACTCAAGGGCAGGGCAGGCAAAAGCATTTTTAGCAAAGTTAACTAATATTCAAACCTGTGGATATTTTTCTACTTTCCCAACTCAATTGCAGTAATTTTAGCCAGATTATTCAAAAACGTTTTTATTGTCCTGTTTTCTCTCATTTTATTCATCAGCAGTCTGAGTCATCTATAGATACAGCAAGCAGATGACACTCTGAACACTGCTTTTCTATACTCAAGGCATAACAGAAAAACAACGTTCAGATAAAACCCATACACTAATATCTAGAAAAGATATTTACCTTATTCACTCAACCCAGGAGTGCTATTTAATAAAACCTGCAGGTGGTCCTTAGTCACTACTCAGAGACAGCAGCTAATCCACAGTATCGAGGGTAAATGAATAATTGCTTAGATTTCCTGAGCATCTTCCCATTTAAAAGCATTAGATAAAATGTGTGCTTAAGTTTAACACCTACTTTAGCTTTGAATAATGCGCAGTTTGCTCTCTTGAAAGTTAGATGGCTCTGGATTGAATATAGGTAAAAATGCGTTAACTACCCTTGCTCAACTTCTAGACAAGTTTACAGAGAGTGCAAAATACTATTCAATGTTGAATGAACTGTAAATAAGCATAGAGTTCACAAAGAAAACTTATTTACAAGCCAACTACAGAGAAATGTAAATGATTCTTTAAAAGTGAGTGATTTCTGGGTATTATTTCACCATAGATATAGGCATTCAAATGTAAGAAAAGGATTTCTCTACAGAATGATCAATTTGTTTTCAAATAGCTCTAGAAGAAGACAATAGAACTGCCTTCTGGTGAAACATCCGGACTTAAGGTGTGAACAAGAACATTCTTACAGTATGCATTTCAGGTTATTTACCTAAAATGTCCTTAAATGTGGCAAATAAGGAAAAAGCATCAAGTGCAAATCCTGTGAGGTCAGGTAACCTAAATACCTATAAAAACCTAAAAACCTATGAAAGTAGTTAGCACATAAGAAGCATCCTTCAGTCTGCATCGGGCAGTCCTCACTGAACTGAGGACTCTCAAAGGTGTTTCTCTTTCAGGCTCAGAAACGTTTCCGCAAGGCAGACTGAATACTGATCCCTGTTGACTTAAAGATCTTGTTTGAAAGACATGACAATTAAGGCTTGGTTAGCTGCTTAGAAGTGAGCAAAATGCAGAACCCCTAGAAGATCTGTTACGGAAAAACACTACTGATTATAGTAGATACTTCTAAATAGTAAACTAAAGGAACTATGGCACAGCAACATCAAGAGTATCATAAAAGTATTTTAAAGACATGCTGATATCAGCATGCAAAAAAAAAAAATGCCTGTAATCAAAAAGATGAAAATCTTCAGTCTGGGCCTCAAAATGCCCTGTGAAAAGAATCTAACCCAGATCTTAAGTATGATATAAGGAACTAGAGTATTTATGCCTTACTTTCCAAGTGTATTTATAGAACAGATTGTTGGAAGCCATTTAAAACACATAAATAATAATGGTTTTCCAAAAAGATGTATGAACCTACCCACTCTTCCCAATTTGCCATCCTTTCAGCCTTTTCCTCAGCTTCTTTACGCTCTTGTTCAGCTTTTTCTTGAGCTTCTTTGACAAGGCATTCCTCAGCTGCCTTACGTTCCAAATTCTCTTTTTCTTCATCTGTCAAACCATAATTCCGAGGTTGCCCAATTTCTTTGATGATCTCTTTTACAATAAATCTGTTTTCAGGATCTTCAAATTTGGCTACATCTTTTAAGTAAGACAAGAGAGAACTTTTCAAGGCTTTTGTCAATTATCAATGGACATTAGTAAATAACTGCAAGACCTAAAAACCCATGGTGTTCAAGTTGTTTAAATTTTCAAGTATAAGATGCTGTTTTCAGTTGCCTATAAATTATATTTTTTTGCTACACAGAATGAAGTTTTCTATATCTGACTTTCTTTACTAGTTTGAGCTAATATAGTTTGTCTTTTTAAGATGATGTAAGGAGAAATGTCTTAAAATAATTTTGTACAACTATTCTGTTTATCTGTTGCAGCTTGCCTAAGCTTTGAAACTTGAAAATGAGGTCATTCACTATCAGAGATGTTCCTGTTACCAATCTTATGTCAACTTGTACAGATGCATAAAACCATAAGCTCTTGACTGTGTCTCCCCCAGGGGTTACACAATAGGTGGTTAGAATTTGGCAACAAACTTTAAATCACTCACACAGATTTACAAATACACAGACCTATCTCTAGCTGAACACTTACAGTGTTATATCTGCAAATCTGTAGCTTTGTTACCTGAGGATGGAATAATCAAATACTAGTGAAATAATCAAACTATGCATATATGTGATTCTTTAAGACTGTAGTTTGTTATATTTGCCATAAGTAACCTGTAGTCACTCAGGCTAGGCCTCCTTATGTAATCTATTAATCCCTGGAGGGAACTGGTAGTGGTAAATTGTCAAAATTTGATTGTTAGAAAGTTAGCACTGCATGGCCAGGGGCAATTAAGAGAAACAGTAAAACAAAGATAGACTTTGAGAATGGAGCAAAACAGGCTCTGAGCCAGCACTTCGGAGCCAAAGAAGATTGAGGAACATGATGACCTGTTCTCATGCCCATATATGGAGACTTCAAAGGAAAGTTCAACCAGTGGATTTGAGTAACGGTGCTCTGATGACCCTCAGGATTCCTGAAAGACCCTGAACTCAAAAGACTGAGCATGCGCAAGTGAGTGGGGAATATTATGATTTCTGGGAAAACTAATGATTATGTATCAATATTTTGGGAATTGCTGATGAATATGTATGAAGTTACTGAATATAATGAGCTCAAGTTTGTGGATTGGTATGCTCATTAGGTTGGAGCTATCCCCCGTGCACCCAGCACTGCTATAAAAGATGCCAGCTTCTTAATACTACATTGCTGTTAATAAGTTTATTCCCAATTTTCATGACAGCTTCATGTAGGAGCATAGAGACTGAGGAAGACCTTCTCCATTTCATTCCTTCTCCCTTTCAATTGCTGGAGGCTACTTGCATATATATATATTGCATATACTTCAAGAAAAAGAAAAAGAAAAAGAGAAAAGCACAGAAAAATATGGACAGTCTCCAGAGCTCTCTGGTCTCTGTATGCATTCAGGGAGAGGAGGCATCTGGCAGAAATGGTATAGAAATGTGGATGGAAAAGACAAGTGGGAATTTCAGGTATCCAGAGATAAAGGGCTTGCTTGGTGGCAAGGGACTGGTGAAGTAAAGGCACAGAAATGGTTAAGGAGAGCAAGCAGAGGAAGAGGAAAAACCAGAATAACTAGAGTACAGAATTTAGATGAAAACCCAGTAGTGCCTACTCCACAGTCCCCTGAGTTATGAGGTTGTTTTGAAAGCCATTGGCAAAGCATGCTTCCCATTGCTTTCTAATCACTAACTCAGACAGAAGACAGCGGTCCAATACTAACACCGTTATTCCAAGAGTTGAAGTGATTGTGATTTGGACCTGAAGTCCAAACTCTGCTAATGAACTAAGGAGAAAGCTAATGTGATTTTACATGAAAGAATTTATTTTTCAGCTTCTTTCTAAAAATCAGAAATTACAAGAGAATAAAAATTAAAAGAATAATAGGTTTTCTATGTCAAGAAGTCCATTGTTTCTGCAATTTTAGCTGAACCTGGATATAAAAAACACACTTTTCCAGTAATTTAAATTATTGATAAGAACTCTCTCAGCTTTGACTCTGAGGTCTTAAAGACTGTATTTTTTTAAGATGGCCAAGCAAGATTACAATGCAAATATTACAGCAATCATAATTAACTGTATTTATCCTTAAAAATAAAGACCTTTTAAATAAAAAATGAGGTTAACACTGATGTTAATTGAGAGGAAAGATCATCGTAAAAGGAGTTAATAAATTAGGATCTCCAGAGGAAATTGCTGTTATAACTTTAACATGCGTTTTTGTAGATGATATAACCATTCCTGATTTGCAGATGAGAAAAACAAGACAACTGACTTGCAGGCTTAATGCAGTGAGTCACTTCAGCACAGTAGGGTTTTCAGAATCTTGAAGCCCACTCCTTCATACTAATCATATTTCAGACTCAGAAAAAAAATCATAAAAGCAATTCATAAAGCCATATGTTATGATTTTCTAAAATAAAGGTGGAAGAGAGATTTTATTAATTTGAGTCAGTATTTAGCAAATCAAGCACAGTTTTTTAACAATTCCCCACTAAATTCTTAAAGAATATGAAGGAAGCAGTTTTGCTGTCTGCTTAAATTTGATGCTGCTTAATTCTATGGATCTGATAAACCAATGGGAACATCATCTAGAATGGAGGCGTATTTGCAGAGATTGAAGGTTCCTCACTGAAGTTATCTTTGTAATCTGTCCTTATCATTTCACAACAGAAAGCTACATGCTTACGTACTTCAGTGGGTAACAATCAGTGATGTGAATATAGATAAAGAGGCAGTTCTGAGACAAACAGCACCTAAAGACCATGCTCCTTTGCAGATGAGAATCAACACTATAAACTGAATGTGGAAGTCATCTGGAAGTCACTGGACATCACAGCTGTGATACCTCAATAATTAAAATTAATAGGCCAGTGAGTTTCCTTATTTGGAATCGACTAGAGTTTAAGAGTAATCTTTGGGCATAATTTTTAGAAAACACTGCAATATTCTACCATAGAATATACACTTCATTGTCCCCACCAAATGAAGTGCGATTACTGGCTTATTCGGAAGTCCGTAAGATAAGAATTTGACAAACAGATAGCATCAGACCTTAATATTTACCTTTTCTTACATTTACTTTCTGTAGCAGAATTACCTCAATTCTAAAATGATTATACTAACACACTATTTTTTTTCCACTGTTACACCTCCTAACAACACATGGTATTAGTCTCAAGCTAATCTCCATGACTGACATTAAATAAAAACCCTTAGAAAATCAGTTATGACTGAGGCTGTTCAACAACTAACTTCTCATAACTCATCTCAGATGGACATTCCAAATACCAGTATTTTGATTTTGTTGCAGGGTTTTCCCCTTTGTTCTTTCTTTTCCCCCCTGTGTTATAGAATTACAAGGAGTTCAGCATAAGAATAATTATTAAAACAACTATATTTGTGCTGCTGACATATCCATTTTATAGCTCTAACCTTATTAGTTAATTATATACTTAGAAGTGTCAGTGAATGATTCACCTAGAATTAACTGTAGAGAAATAAGTACTAGATAATTTGGTTTTGTCTAAAAGATCGATGAGATGTTGGTCTTGTCAACAAACCTTAAAGAACAGTAGGGAACTGCCAAAACAGGAAGAAAATAGGCCAAAGGTAATTCTGACAGGGGGTGATCTCAACCACTGACTCACAGACCATCTACTCTAATAATACCACCTGCTCAAAAGAAAACAATAGAAATAACTCGTTGAGCATGCGTACTGATTTACATACTAGATCGAGAAATTGTAACCATTTAACGGAATAATGCATATATATTAGGAAGTTGAATATGTATGTGACAAGTGTATAAATGACGAGATTTGGTGAAACTAGGTGTGCTGTCTTGAGACAGGCACCCATTAATGCACATCAACACAATAAATGGAAATACCTCCACCCCGTGTGTCAACTGGATTTGCACAGTAAATGTGGAAACGAACCCAGAGCTGGGACAACAGCTGCAAAGACACCCACCCACCTCCAAAAAAAAACTCAATCCCAAACCAACCATTTTTCTTAAGAATGCTGTCACCCTGATCTCACTGGTTTTGAATAATCGGTTTATACCACTCTTCAAGATTTCTCAGTGATCACAATTTTCTAGACAGTTTGTAGGGAAGACAAATTTTGTCGCACACAGGTATAGTGCAAAAGAAATTCAGTCCTAGCCTTCCACCTTTAATTTCTAATGATTTTCTTTCATGATTCATCATTTACAGTTTACCCTTATATTGTCATGGCATCTGAAGATAAGTCTAAAGAAAAAACATAAGCAACTATAATATTGAAAGTCCATGAAAACACACTAGTGCACCATTCTGCGAGGATGCTGGTGCAGAGGTCTGTAACCTAAGTCAGAAAATTAGGTTAGAAAATTATTTTGATCATTTAGCCTACAAAAATGAGCAATTAAATCCCCTGTTTTTCAAAACAGGTTAACTGTAAGAGAACAATTCACAGACCTTATGAGTATACAGGTATCTTTTCAGGTATATGATTAAATGTTTGTTGTATCCATATTCTGCAACAGCAATAAAAAATCTTTTTTATATATGTAAACTTACTGTATTATTTTTGCAAGTGTTAAATTTGTAACAACAAAATATTTTATTCATATTTAAATCTACTAATTTTATTATTTCATACCAATAAACTGAGGATGTATTTCAAGTTCATCAAAATAGTTGAGAACTGTTGTATCATCTGTGTTTAACTTCCTGAAGAGATTCAGAGACTGCAGGAACCGGTCCGGTGTATAATGAGTTCCAGCAACAATTACCTCTGGCAGATTTATTATTCTGTTTATAAGGAATTCATCAGATGCAGTCAAAGAAATAACAAATTCTGTGAAGAAGAACAGATTAACAGCACTTGCATATTATTGTTTTTCCTATTTTGTAGCTATTTTGTGTTAATAATAAAAACCACAGCTGAACATAAAAAGATGTGAATTGTATACATCTTTATAGAGAATTTAATTATCAAACGTTTATGTTTAACTTCTTCTGATAAAGCAATCCAACAATACTGAGATGAGTCTGTAAAAAAGCTACATATTCAAATTTCACCGAAGTCTTAGCACTATCAACATGACTCTTCTTGGAATAAGCAGTGTAAAACCCTTAAGAACACCAATGTAGTGTAGTCCTAATTTTCTGAGGAAGCTATCATACAACCTATATGTGTAATACGCAAGGAGGAAAAAATTCTTATGAATAGTATGGCCAGACAGCACGTAACACTGGAAAATTTAACAACTCATTTGTCATCAAAAGTCATCACCCTGTATTGTGATTTTTAATCTCACAAATAAAGGTGTATCTACTTAATTAAAGTAAATGAAAAAATCTAACAGTACATTACAGATACTATGCTGTGACATGCCATAAAAATTTAGTGTCAATGTTCTTCTAGTACTACCGGTAGACAAATCCACCACAGATCTTTCAAGGAGCTGTAAAAAAACCCATCTCCTTTCTTCACTTCAGAAGTCTCACATTCGTAGTTTCATTAGGTTGATTCTTAAAGTATTTTATTTCTATTAATATAATTACTTAATACTACAGACTTACAAACTTAACAAAGCCAGGACGTAATTCTTCTGGCATCAGAGATAAAGTTGCAGATTCAAGCACAGACACAGACCCGCTTTCAACTCCACCCCCCATCCCAACCCCCACCCCCCAAAAAAAGAAAAAAATAATAAAAACTCCCACATACAACAAAACCTCAAGAAAAATACCACCCCAATCCAAAAATAAACCCAAGAAAACCTCCCCAAACCAACAAAAATCCTTTTTGGTCCACTCTATTTTCTAAAACAAGTTTTCTCCAAGGTTGTGAGGGTATCTTCTTAAAACAGATTCCATGCCTGAGGTTATTGTTATGGGAGAGAAAGTGGTACTTCTCCAGCCCATCATGATAACTCATTCACATTTCTTCTTTTGAAATGGAAGCTAAAAGTGGGTTTTTTTATGAATAAAAAACATTTACTTAAGAAATCAGCAATTCATAAGTGGTTACAAACTTGGTAGAAGTCTGCTTTTAAAGCAAACCTTTGTCCCCTTCATGTAAGTGCAAGGACTAAAGAATTTTTCAGAAAGTTCTGATTTTTTTCACTTTCATTGAAGCAAGAAAATTGTAAATTACTGAAACACTAAGCATTTAAGATATTCAACTTTTATACTATGTAACTGGACACATCTTGTAATGTAAAATATGCCAAATATTTTGTTTGAATGTAATCAATTCTTCCAATGAAATCAAGAATAGCAAAAACACGGGGATGAAGCCATTTCTGCATAGATGAAAATCACCGTTTTAACTGATACATTAAAAAATGTATTTGGTAACATCTTTTAAGATATCACTCTTAAGATAAACTTACGACTTTTTAATGAGCCGAGATCAGGATCTCATGATATTCCATTAATAGCTGCTGTAATCACAAGAAAGGCAGCCACTACTATTGTTATCAGCCAACAGCTGAAAGCATTTTCACAAAAAGAAAAAACAAGACCAAAAAAACAGCCACAAACTGAACCAAAAGCTTCCTTTTGATTAATAGTTCACTTTCAAATAAGAGATCAGCAGCATCGCATGAATTAGATATTTATGTTAAATTAAATATGAACAGATGGAGTGATATTTTAGACTTCTCATTGGTGGCAGCAGTACTTGAAAACTCCTTTTTTAAAAAAAGAAATCTACCAAACTTACCAGGTGTGATTAATTTATCATATTTAGGTATTTTGCCTTTAATTTCTTCTTCATCCTCACTTTCCACTACAACAAAAGGAAGAAATGATTGACATTTTCATTTGAAGCAACAATATCTATATTTTCTAAAAATGTGCCCTACAGAAACACAGGTTTGTCTATATTTAAATTATAGTAATTGTTGTAAATTAATCTAACCTGGCCACTGGTTTAGAAAATCCATTAAATAATTTGCACTGCCAGCCACCATGGAATTCTACTTTGGGACTCTAACAGCTGTTTGCTCATACAGCAGAAGGGTGTGCATACACACACAATTTTAAAATGTGTCCAAGCTGTTTGTCCTGACCTTGGCCTCTCCTCCTGCCAAGTATATTATTCTGCCAAAACCAGAGACACGCCTCAAAACAGTGAATAGAAATTTTTACGGTAGTACGGATAAAATGGTCTCTGCCATTAAGTATCTGCAATTCTGAATAGTTAAAACTGCCTGAAGAGCATCAGTTGAGTGTGATAATTTACAGCCCAGCATATTGAGATGAACAAGAATGTTTTTTGTCTTCCTTCAAATCTCATGATGTAATTTACATATGGAGATGATTCTTGGTCTTAATGCATGGACAGTGCTTGCTCACAATTTGAAATGTATGTTGCAGAGCTCCTCTGAAGTCATACCTACTGTAGCTGATTAATATACCCACTCTAATCTGGGTCACAGAACATGTATCTGTGCACTGGCTGGATCCCTGCATTAAGAGCCCTTAAATATTGTAAAGAAATTCTATCTTAAAGCTTGCTTGAGTGGAGTAGATCAACACAGAACAAGAGAGCATCCTCTATGTTTGTGCATTTACTTAGTTTTCAGACTATATTTGTTGGCAAAGTACTATCTTGTGTTTAAATTAAATAAGGTGCATTACAATCCTTACATTTGAAGCATCAGCTTGTGTCCTGCACTGCAGTCATTACAGTGCTGATGCACTTCAACTACCATGACACTGAGAACAATAATCATAATGGCAATACTAGCAGCAATAAAAACAAAAGCAGCAATACGTACAATTAAAAAGGTCTTTTGCCTGGTCATAGGTCTCTGGGAACCCATCTAAAACATATCCCTGATTCCTACAAGGCATAGATTTAAGCTTGTCCTTTACAAATTTAATAACATACTGATCATCTGGACGACCTAAGACAAAAAGAAGGTTAATAGGTATCTAGTTTATAAAAAAGAGATATTTGAAATTATTTCACTAATGGTTTATTTAATTTATCAGAGGAACTTCTACTTACATCCTAAAAAAAAACTATGTCTTTTGAAATACTATTTGCATATTAAATATTAAATTAAATAAAAATTTGCGGTCTAAATATTAGAACTTTACAGATAATAAACATGAAATTAGAGGTTTTTTTCTGAATAATGCAATCAGGTTTTAATAGAAGCTGCAAAGAAATATTTATAGAAAAAGTGACAAAATAGTAATTTTCTATTTACAATTAACAGTAAGACTTAAAGGTAGTCTTGCAAAACAAGGGCAAGATAGGTTTTACAAGTTTCATTTTTAGGTTAATAGACTGAGATATGAAGCAGTTTAAATTTCCTGACATTGTTGAGCAAATATGTGGGAATAAAAAGTTTGGTTTGACCTGATTTTCTGTTCTTTTGCAGCCAGTTCTTTTGACTCCAGTTTCCTACTTTGCTTTGCTTTGTCTTTTAAAAGCCTGTAATATTTACAAGCCATTGCAATCATAGAAGTATGCTACTATTTAAAAAGGCATTATTATTTTAAACAACAAAGCAAGGCATGCAGAAGAGATGCTGCCATAGATCTCATTACTGAAGCTTCTGGGTGATTTACAGGCTCATTGCTTTGCAGATATACAAGATCCAAGTCAGGTAAACTTTTGGTGATAGAATGCATTTTTAAGGGGGATCACTCTGCATGCACGGAAAATGTTAACCACTAAGTCAAAACCTACATGACTTTCTTTATATAAAGATGGTAACTAGTAATTTTCAGTAATGGCAATTACTATGGATCTTTTTTAACCTGCAGACTTCAGAATTCTTTACAGGTTTCAGTAAAGACTATCTCCTTTTTAAGGAATGGTCAAAATGAGGTATAAGGTACTTAAAAAAAAAACAAAATCTCATACAAAAGCACAGTAATGATTTTTCTTACTAGAATACTTTCCTTCTTTAAAAATTCCATAAAGATACACTTCACTAACTTATGCATCATATTACATATAAATTATGCTCCCTGTTCAGAGAAGAAAACATGAAGTTTAAAAAAAATCCTGGCCAAAAATCTAATGCTTCTGAGGATACCTTTTTTACTTATGTATCAACTTATAGGGTAAAAAGAATTATAAAATTTTATAAAGAAGTTGAAAGAAGGAATTGCTACAATTAAAAAAGGACCACAATATTTACAAAATATATCATTTTTAATATACAAGGTATATGATGTATAATGAAAACATTGTATTTGATTTTTAAATAAGGTACATACAAATGGACAGGGCATGATTTTTCCTTTTAATAGGACTTAAAAGTTCTAAAGCACATATTTACTTCCCGATTTTCCATTTGCATGGTGTTGCACTAGTTACACAAATTCCGTCTAGTACTTTGTATTTCCTACCTGCATTCTGCTCCATGCTTTCTTTTATTCTAGCTAATAACTCGTGTGCTGCTTCTACATTTTCACCCTCCTCATCTTCACCATCTTCTCCCTTTTCTCCCACACTATCAGAGCCCAGTTCTTCAGGTGCCTCAATTTTCTCCTGAAGACAAGATCAGAAATACTAATAAGCTCAAAAATTCCATAGCCAAATTTCTTTTATATACAGATGTAATAGAAGGGGAAAATAAAAAATGAAACAATTAATTTCATGTATGCTCCTGGATAGTGAGATACTGAAAAATTATCAGTCTCTCAAAAAGAGTTCAGTGCATCCCCCAGAGTTCATCAGTTCATAGAAAGAGAATTCTATTCTTAAATAATGGAACTATGTAATTTAAAAATGTGTTGCCAAACATTTTTAAATCACAAAAATTAAATTAATAGCAATATCAGAAAACAGCAACACACCAGATTTGCTATTTTTTCAGAAATCACGTCATTTATCTTAATGTGATGTATCTTGTAGTGTTTGCAGAGTTCTTCAGCAATGGTAGATTTGCCAACCCCAGGTGGACCATGAATGCAAACTTTGAGAGGCTGTAAAAAAACAGACGAAGATGTAACATCATTCAAACAACATGGATGGTTTTATGTAAAAGGAACAATCTTTTTACTATAACTAATAGGAAATAATTATAAATAAAACTGAAAATGTATTTTAGTTTTATTCATTTGTATATTTCTCGATGCCTATCTCCTATACATTCCGCAGGCTTTGGGTAACACAGTTACTTAATTTAAATGTACAACGTTACCTCTGGAGAAAAAGCACGTTTCTTTAGTAGACTCACAGACCAATGTATAGTGACACTGTCAGTGTCTGAATTATCAGAAGAGACAAAACGCAACCCTATAGACAGGATGCAATGAATTGTGGAATGAGATGGCAGATATTCAACTATACACATGCAATAGCTCTATTTCCCAGCTGAGGTAGAGTTGCTGTAATCACAATGGTTCTTTTGACCTCATAATTTCAGATCCATCACAAGCTTAAGATATTATCAATTTCTCATTTAATCTACCTAGCCCGTGGATAAGTAAGCATAATTAAGATTCCAGTATACACTTATTAAACATATTATGCAACAAACTCAAACCCATACATCATTAACCACCTATCTTAATTCACCTGGTACGTCTATATTTTGTACTGAGCATTTTGAATTACAAGCACATGTACTCAGATGCAGTAGTTTAACCCAAACACAGATCTGATAATCCCTTCAGAGGTACACAGGGACTTTTTACGAGCAACCTTGAACTACAGTAGTTGTATTTTGTTTCACACCTCCTGAACTCTTCAAAGTTTGAACAGAATTTAGACATGCTGAACAGCTTTACCACACCAATCAATACTTGAATGTATACAAGCATTTTTCTGCGCCTTTCAATACCCTTCCCTATACATTTAAATACAGAATTTCTAAATATTAAGATAAGATAGAAAACAGCCAAGTTGCTCAACATGTTACACAGCAGAGCAGGGTACAATGAAAGCTACGATGCAATTGAATATCCTGGCTCGCTAGATACAATGAAAGACAGAAAATTCTTGCCTAACTACTGACTATTACAAAAAGCTTAAATAAAAGATACACTTATTGTGTTCTTGAAGCAAATATACCAGGACTGCAATATATT
>NW_010416634.1:1838-11482 GCF_000710305.1 Buceros rhinoceros silvestris | reverse complement strand
TCATTTGCATTTACAGGGTTTCAGTTTCTGGCTTATAAAAGAAATAAGACTTTAATAATATTGTTTTAATTAATATTCCTGCTTTTTTAACTCCAGTTATTTTTCAGGTTTTATGTTCACTTCTTTTGCATCTATATCAAAGTGCCATGTGTTTTCATTTAAAGAAATTAAGCTTGTGTTTATATGAGCATTTCTATTGGGGGGAAAAAAGGTGCACTTTAAAATAGTGAACACCACATCATTACCAGTAATCCTTGACTTTGCTTGTATTCCTTGATGATTTGTTCAATGTTCTCCACCAGTCCTGCCTGAGCAACCCACTTAATGTTGAACGTCTCCTTCAGAAACACAGATTCCATTCGCAGGTCCACAAACAACATATCCAAATGCATTTGCTGAGGGAGAAAAGCTACATTTGTATACAGACCTAAGCTATGCATGTTAAAAGAACAGTTAGTTTAAACCAAAGACGAGAATCGAGGGGTGAGAATGGAAAGACTTAAAGCACAAGGACAGTAGGTTTGTGTACAAACCAAAGCAGACTTTTTAAGCTTAAAAAAAAATCAGAATTTTCAATATGTATTTGCATTTGAGTATCCTCACTAACTCTTAAAATGTGAAACATTAAACATCCTGTACAATACAAAGGTTTCATATAACTGCAGGAAATAACCTCTTTCATGAACGTATCAAGTACCATCTTAAAACTACTGAGGTTGTAACTTGTTTATTTCTCCTATGAACAGTTTATTCCAGATAAAAAGATGAATACAGCATTATTTATGTATGTTGTGTTCACCAGTCTTAGTAGCACCTCATTAATAACTTCTTTTGTTATTTCTATAATTAGGTGTACGTTTTGTTAGAGTGTTCCAGTACGCTTGGTGCAGCAGTGACATCAGTGCTCTGCTGCTTCTCTAAATCAGGCTGTAACTCCTCAAAATAGTCTGTTCTGTGATGGTTAAATTTTAGTTTGTTTGTTTTCTAAATTTAAACCTACTGTATACATATTTTAGGTATGTTTTGGGGTTAAATTTTTATGGTGAAATAAAAAAAGGAAATTTTATATTTCACAATATTATACGTTTAATTTTACGTCCTTTAGTAGTAAAAGAAAAAGTACTAACTGTTAACTCTTTGCTCAGGAATGCATTTTCTTCTGGGATCTTCTCAATTTTTCCTGGTCCAACATTTTTACTGATACACTACCAAGAAAAAAAAAAATGCACTTATAAAATCAGATTCTTAGAAAAAACTGTGCAGGATTTCTGTAAATAAAATACGTGGTTTAAATTTTATGTTACACTATAGTTGAAAAAAGAGTATATAGATTTGAAATAGACAGATCAAGGAATAGTGTATTAATTATAAGTTATTAAACACCTTTGTTTTGCTATATATCACTTCCTCTTTAGTACTCCCAATAAAAAAATCAAACAAACAATCCAAAACTGCAGAAGAGTGTTCCAAAGCTCCTAAATCTATGTACAACTTCCTACTGCTTAAGAACTATTTGGAGACGAATTTTATTTCCCAGCACTTTCACTTCAGATTCTTGAAGTATTTAATTCTATTAAGAATCAGGAAGGGTTTTCAGGTTAGTGCCACCAATATTTCTCCATTTGCAACTCAGATTTATTTTATTCCTGAGCTATTTCAGACCTTTTCCGGTCCTCAGAACCACTGTAAGACTCTGGTGGTTTCCTAGTGTTTGTGTTGTCCATTCATTCTGTAACTTCTTATGCAGTTCCTTTAGTTTTATACAGATCTTCTACCAAGTTATCCACAAAGAGATCCTGAAGCATTAACATGCTTCCAAATACTTATCCACACCCACTTATTCAAAGCATCTCTGCTCTGGTCTTGTCTTCTCTAAATGCTCCATTTATACCACAATCATCTCTTTGCCTTATAGATTTTCTGGCAGGTTTTTTGTTCTTTAAGCGCTTGAAAAATGATACTCATTTTGAGTCTTTCCTGATAGTTGATCCTCAAGTGTTTTTCAACTTATCCTACCAGATTTCTAGATGTTTTCTATTCTATTTTCTTCATCTGGATATAACCATAACTTTTTGCAGTCCGACATCTTATTTTCTTCGATGTACAGTTCAACCATGCTAATTTTCGTTTTCTCTTTTCCAAACTTTTCTTAGTAAGTACCATGCAATGGCCTTATATGGCTAACAGCATATATTTCAATAGCCTCTACCCTTCTCCTCTAAGCACTAAATTTTTTAAACATCTTTTGTGTTCATTTTTATGTAATGCTCTTTCTTGCAAAAGTTATTTTGACCTCTTCTTCTTCCATAGGAATGTTGACTAGTTTCATTATCATCACTTACACAGAATGGCTCTTCCACTGTTAACTTTTCAGTTAGACCCTGTATATTTACCTGAACCAAAACAAAGGTTAAACTACCTTGTGAGCTGCCTAAGGCACTGTTCCATGAAACATTCTTTGACTCAACCACAGATATTGGGCTCTTATGTTTGGTCCTTTTGTAACATTTCATCAATCCACATGAGCAAGTCTCCTATCACATTGTATTCATTGGTGCTCACTATCAGAGTGTTGTTCAACGGTGTCATCAAAGCTATTTCTACACTTATTTTCAAAGTGCTTGGAAAAACAAATTATCTTCCCATACAATTAAGCTGAAAACATCTTAAAGACTTTGAGAAGCTAATTATAGTACTGTGAATCTCACGACAATTCATAAGAAATTTTTTATGTAAAATTTTGACTTAAGTTAATGATAATACTGCAGAAGTTAGTTCTGCAAAATCAAGTCTGAGTACTGTATTTTGATAAAAGGACAGAATTCTTGGAGGATTCAAAAATGTATAGCTTTTAAAACCTTAAAGATATCAGAAAAAAAAGAAGAATCAAAATCTCTTACCTTTATTAATTCCTGAAGAGTGTGCATAGATTCATCTACAGCAAGTATGTAATGAAACTTTGGCCTGTGGTCTGCGATATTTTGTAACACTCTGAAACAGCAAGTACAGTCAGGGGTTGTGGTTAGAGAAGCATACTGGGCTTTCATTGTTAAATGCATTGCTGAAAGAGTACAAAGAGGTTGTTGCAGAAGTCTTCAGAGCAGGACATTTTCATATATATTTTCTTTAAATATTTTATTTGAAAAGAAGTTCAAAGAATAAAAAGCAACATCTGTAGAAGATATTAACTTAGTCCACAATCCATTTCCAGTTCTGTGCCAGTTAACTGGTATCACACTCTAGACTGAGCATTGCTAGTTATTTCTTAAAAGCAGAGCATCAGTGCAACAGTCAGATAAGGTTTCCAGAAAGCTTATCTAGTACTACAGAAACGGAAGTCTGTTTGATTCAGTAAGAAGGGCCAAAGAGTGTTCTTAAACCCATCCAAGATTTGGATTTGTTGTCTAGCTGGGTATCAGTTATTGTCCAGGGGAAATTTTTGCTTTTTTTTTTTACTTACGCTGCTAAATCAAGAACATGAATGGTTGGGATAAAATTGTTTCCGTCTCCAAAAACAGGTATTGCAGAAGTCTCACTAAGCCAACCTCTCTGAGAATACAAAAGGAGAATGCAGTGAGGAGAAAAAAGTTACTTTTAACTACAGCAAAAAAAAAAGGGCATTTTTTAACTAGGCAAATACATATATTTGGGATTTAGAGTTCATTTTCTTGAATGATAAATGGAACTGCAGCAAAGGAAAAAATTCTTGATGGAAATACTGACTGGCAGCCTAACAAAAAGGAAACTTTTTAAAAAGAATATTCTTTGATGTCACAAATGTTGTTTTGTATCCCAAATAAAATAAATGCTTGGGAGAAAAAGAGAATACTATGTTAAGAAGGAAGGCATTTTTCCTGATTCCATTGATATGACAGACTTGTTCTCACTGTAAAGTACATATGGAGACACTGTTCAAAAACAACAGAAAAAAATAATAAACATACAGAGCAAAAAAAAAGCACTAATCTTATGATAACAAAGGTACTAAAAATGTGTTCAGTTCCAGTGTGGTTTGCCACTAAAAATTAAATGAACCTTCAAAAATGATGTCTACCTTAAAAAAGTAGTGCAAGACTCCTTCTCCAGCTCCGTACTGATGTCCTGAGGCAACAACATAAGTTGGAAATTTATGTTTGTTCTGTGAAGTAAAATCAACAAGTTTTTATACAGTACTGTGAACAGGGTACTGCCTTACCCTAAAACTTGAGTACTTGTGAAATAAATACACAAAGTATGTAAATTATATCACTTAAAATTTGTATGTATCTCAATTGCTGCGTATCCTGTAGTTCCATAAATCATATTGCTAATATTTCCTTCAAAAAAAAAAAAACCAAATGAAACATTGTTCAATCAGAATTAACCTCTCTACACTTGAAGTGAAATTCTAAGAAAAAATTAAGAGTTAAAAACCCTGTAAGTTATGTGTATCACGGAAGTCGACAGGATAACTCATGTTACTTTCTAGTCCGAAGAAAAATGACTTTGAAATTCTTTGAAGCTAATTTTCAGATCGCATTATATTTGCATTTGACTGCCTAAAGAAGTGGGAAATGATGCAGTGATGATTTTACAATTGTTTTACTTTCACTTTCATATACAATGTAAAAAAAAAACCACAAACAACCCCATGAATTATCTATGTGTTTCCTAACCACAATTCAGCAAAGAAAAGAAACAAAACATGTGGGTTGATTGTGACCATTATTGTGTAATGTCATAAATTTGCCTGTCCTGCCTGCCTGTTTATGTATAATGTTACTGCTTGGATCAGTGTTGAGAATGGTTATACAGAGAGTAAAAAAAAAAAAGAAAATGTTTAAAATCATCTTAAGGAGAAAAACTTCCAAGAAAATCTCTTGAAGTTAGGCCACTTTGAAATTCTGAAGGTGAAGCAAAATTATTCAATAATTCTAATGTTGTAAAGATCCTAGACATTATATATCTACATAACACAATGTAAGAGAACCTGCATTCACAGAGGAAGTAAATGCCAGATTTGGGATCTACTTCTTTTTTTTGAAAAAATGCATATTTCGTTACCATCTTTATAATACTTCAGTAGCATAAAACTAAGAACAGTTAGCCAATTTTTGATTGTCTAAGCAAAGCATCATAAAAAGGGATGACAATTTATAACATCAGTGTATTTTATCTGTTTCTATCTACTTACAAAACAAAACTCTGTAATAAAAACTATCTCAATTCAGTTGAATGCAACAGCTTGTTAGTATCACAAGAAACATTAAAATGAGAAGACGTTACAGATAGCGTAAGAAATCCCACACTTAGTTTGCTTGGGTTGTACCATGATAGAAACTGTTTGTACCCTAAGAGCAGCAGCTCCCAGAATTGTTCTGGACACGTTGCTAACATGCCCCAGGAGAAGACATGCTGTAATTTCCATCTCCCAGCAGGAAAAATCTGCCTCTTGTGAGAGCACAGGAGATGCTATTTCTCATCTCCCTTAAGAGGAATGTAACACATAGGGTTTTCTTCCATTTAGCTTGCAGGAGCTTCTGCAGTAGGTCTTACAGGGACAAAACAGTTTGGCACCAAGAGCTGTAGTTCACCGAAATACAAACCTCTGAAACAGGTTTAAGACCTCTAAAAATACTATTTAGTGCCAGAAGTCACACATTTGAGAAGGTACTACTTGAGATTACTTGTGTGTATTTAATTTTAAAAATAAAGCAATTATTAGGCAAGCTCCAGTTATGCACAGCATCGTTAGTCACGGCTACCTCCCTACAAGTTCCTGTGTAATATTCATTAAAGCCACTAGATGTCACGTTCTAACTATTAGAACCAGTTCTAGGTTTTGGTCGGTTTACGGTTGTTTGTTTTATTCTAATAAACAGTGGGAAACATGTCTAAAGTAATGGGTTCAGGAACTGTGATGCCACTGAGAACAGAGCTGTAAGATGAAGAGCTCTTCTGGCTGTGGTAGGCAGATGTTTCTCCAAGGAATGTGAATTTGGCAGGATCCCAGAGTCAGCAAGTTTTCTCAGAAAAGCTACAACAGCCTGAATATCCTGCCGCAAAGGAAAAGGTAAGAAACTGCTAGTGGTAAAAAACAAAGACTTCTAGCTCACAACGCTTGCTGAATTTAAGCAAAATATAGATGAGAGATACACTAACTCAGAGGAGTGAAACCTTGCTTTAAGCAACAAAAGCCGTTAAATTGCACTCTGAACAGACATGAAGGCTAAAAAACCCTTCTATTCTTACATGCAAGATCTTCTCTACATGACTGACATGGCTGCTGAATCCTAGTATCTCTCAAGGAGCTCCGTGCAAGCAAGTGGTAAGACTGTCATTTCTTTCACAGATGGCACATTTCCCAGATGCCACTGAATTTAGAAATTAATAAGAACTGTAATCCAGAAGTCTCCAACCACCACTGGAAGCTAGTGTTGATCTGTTGGGAGGAACAGATGCTTTGGAGGCTTCCTATTCCAAAGTTCTAACAGAAACTTAACCAGGGTCAGTGACACCCATTGAAGCTGCCTCTGGAGTTCCAGAGGAGAAGGGCTCCTTTTGAAACGTCTGCGAGAGGTATGTCTTGAAAATATTCAGGTTGCTTTATCATGTACTGATAGACATTGTTCCACTGTCTTCTCAACAGTCAGTCAGCCTGGTAAACATTTAGAGCTAATTATATTAATACGTTTGTTACATAGTGACTCAGTGCTTTGGAATAGTCAGAAAATTGAGTCAATGTTTCATCTGGGTGTTTCTGCTGGCAGGAGTTATTGCCAGGTCTGGTGGACGCTGTTTACAATCTCCATGTTTCTAACATCACAAGTAGGAATGTTATTCGACAGCCTTTTAACTCCATGTTAGCAGAGTAACAGTAACAACAATTTAGCACTGATCTTTCAAGCTGCAAACCAAATTTTATTGGCATTCTGTACTACTAATGTTAGAACAGAATGTAATGTCTAGAGCTATTCTCTCATCAGGGCATAAGATGACAAGTGTGTCAGAGTAAAGTTTTCTTTTTTTACCCCCTCTCTAATCAGTCTGAGCAATTTCTGCAATGGACAGTAAATTGTATTTGTTATGGGAGACTGCTAACGCACAAAGAGAATGGCCAAAAAACACCTTTATCATGCAGTGTAGGTCACTGTCTTGCAGTTCCCTTCCCTATCCAGAGCACTCCATCACGAATGACAACAGCATCGATTTTCCTGAGTTGCAAAGCCACTGCTGGTATGTATTTAATAATAGCTCTTAAAAACAAAGACAGGCAAGGTCTGTTCTCTAGTAAGATTAATATTCTAATGAGGGTGAAACAAAACTTGATTTTAAAATCACAAAATCAATAAAACACAAAACCTGTGATTTTAAAATACATATAACATGATAATATATATTCTAGTTATTCTGGGTCAGCTCTACAGCCGTGATTTCAAAGTGAATTATAGGGTAGAATAAAAAGTCAACAAGCCTTGTGCTCCAAGAGCATGAACCATCCAGGAACACGCTAGGTGTGGCCAGAGCATGTTCTAAGTATTTAAATGAGACATAATATTAACATAGCTTGCTAGTATATAAAGATGCTTTTCCCTAGAAGTACGCTAATACCCCTTTCCCCTACATTTTTTCGTCCTCAAGTGTTTCCCCACAAAGGTCCAGCTTTAATTAGGCTTTAATTTAATACAACCGATGAAAAACTATATTTTTAAAATGACATAAGTATGATTTACTCCCTACCTAAGGAAAAAAGACAGAATCTGGGATTTGTATTATGCAGACACTTACGCTTCATCAGATATTATAATCTTTTCTATATTAACTGATGTTATAATAATAATAATATAGTCTTCTTTAATAATTGATGTTATCCATATTTATCAAGAGAATAACATACTCTTAAAATGTATTCAAACTGTTGGTAATTTCCATTACTAAGTAAGAAGACCAAATAACCCATTTTTATTGAAAAGTTCTTTACATACAGTTTTCCCAAGTTTGATAATGAGTTTTTCAGCATTTATGTGATCCATAAAGTTAGGATGAGACTTTCTTCTACGATAATCTTCATCAGTAAACGGAATCTCAGGATCTTCCTAGGAAGGAAAAAATGTGACTATCATACATGCCTTAAAACCAGACAGTTTTTAAAGGTCTAGATGGTAAAACTAAGTCCTTAAAATTAATTTAAAATATGTTTTAACTTTGTTTTAATTTTAAATTCTTAAAATTTCTGATTTTGATACTTAAGGTTCAACATTTTGAAAAAGTCAATAGTTCAATTTCAATTTTCACAGTAAAAGATTTTAACTATTTTATGTATTTTTAAAAATTTTATTATGTATATCATTACATGAGCTTGAAAAATTTTATTTCCGTAACACTAAATTTGAGAATTGCAATAGCATACTACAAAGCATCCCACAGGGTTCCTGACAACACTTAACATACCTAAAGATGTATCTATTTACCTGCCTCCACACGGATTTAACTATGTATTTCATTAATTATGTAGTAAATACGGGGGTTTTTATGACTGAAGGACAGTGCATGTTGTGGTTAGCATAGGTCTTACCTGTGGTCCAAGCAGCCCTTAATGTCTGGCTGTATTATTGCAGCCCAGTGTCTAAACTTCTCTGTACAGTGGAATAAATTTAACAATTTTGGCAGTAAGTAGTGGTTCAGGGTGAAAGGATCATAAAAAAAACTACAGGGGCTGATGCAATTTTTATTAACTATTGTTGAAGTACATACTGAAATACTTTGTTTAATTGAATTTAATTCATGTTTTCCATTAAATAGAAATATTCAGTTAAAAAAAATCTAATGCTTTCATATTACTTACAGGGTCAGGGGGTTTGCTTTTTGCCCAGGTCATTATTGTTGAAATGAGAATGAATAACTTTGGTCTTGCAAAATACTCTATTTCCATATGTAAGGCTGTTAAATGAAAGCAAAAGATGTAATTTATTGCAAACTGTATTACTCAAGCTGTATTTTTGCTTTCATACAAAGCTCCTATATAGACAATTATACCATAATGTTCTATGTGATATATACTTTTAAGCAAATACTCTTAATTTGGGTTGGTATAAGATAAAGATAATAAATCAGCAAAGAAATCAAATAGGCAAATTATGGTAATAAAGAATCAAGTTATTGGGAATCAACATAATTTCCACAGGGATGGAGAAAAAACCCCTAACGATCTATACTAGGAAGTGATTCATCTTTGTTGACTGCTGAGATACTGAAAGCAAGTAAAAGTGTGTGTTTTTTCATGATTGGAACAGAAAATTGACAGAATTAAAAGTTTCCTTTAATTTAGAGCAAAATAATGAAATGTGGGTTATGTAACTTACGATGTTATCCAAATATTTATACTATATACAAGAAAGCACAATTTAATTTAACTGTCATGTAAAGATAAATATTGCACTGTCACCATAAAAAAATTACAGATGCCTATTAGAATTTGGATATAACAATCAGAAGAAAGTTTCAGAAAGATTGTTAGCAGTATTTTTTTATTGGACTTTTAATTAAAAAAAAATATTTAAACTGATTATATAAAATATTGGAACGTTATTTGAATGTCACAGGAGTAAGTTTTCTATCCACATCCCAATGTAATTAGATAGGACAATGGCTGACTGTTATGTAGG
>NW_010416634.1:0-1764 GCF_000710305.1 Buceros rhinoceros silvestris | reverse complement strand
TAGGGAAATAATTGCCTACACAGATATGTCATTTAAAATGTTGGACCATTCCATGACAGCTTCTCTACCTTATGAGGAGAGCATTGCATGGTTCCTTGCTTATTAATAGAATAATTTATGCAGCATTTCTCTATCAAACAATAACAATTTTCTGTTCAGTTGATAGCTGTACTAACCAGAAGCAGCCCATGTTGCCTCCTCAATTTGATTTGCATCCTCAGTGATATTATATAAAACAATCTCACATGCAAGCAGGTGATGTAAGAGCTCTTTTCGGGAAGAGACCTGCAGAAAAAAGTAGTTAGAATCTGTCATTAAAAAAAAATAAATTCCAAAATCTCTTCTCTAAGTTTAACTCACTGATAGAACATAGTTTTCTAACACTGCGATGTTAGAAGTAAAGGATAAGACAGATATCAAACGTATATGTCAGATGTAAGTATGGTGATGAAATGCAAATTAAACACTGAAATTTCTGATTAATAATACATATTAATATAATTCAAAAAGATGTACAATTTTTAGTAGTATTTTAGGATTTATATTTTCAGTGCAATTTTATCAAAAAGTATCTATGGCTTTTATAGATATTTTAAACAAGGTCAGTTGGCAGAATGGAGAAGACGTTAAAAAAATGTCCATTTTCTTGCAAAATAATGTTCTGTCATTTTTGTTAAGTGCAGATTGCATCACTTGAGCAAGTCCAACAAACACTTGAGCAAGAGCAGTGCCAGCCGTAATTTTCTGATCGAACACTACAGCTACGTAGATATTTAAATAAAAATTTTCAGATTTTTGAAGAGATTCTGGATAATCAATTTGAGAAAGTGGCAACTTCAGTTTCAGAAAACTAAATCAAGCAATAAGCAACTGCATTCTTAAAATCAGGATAGGTGATGTCCAGTCCATAACTATCTTTATTTAAAAATCTATTTTGAGTCTGAGTTCTTTCCTTTTACTATTTGCTCCCCAGCAAGGAGGAGACATCAGTGTGCAGGAAGTGAAAGGAATAAAATATATGTACACAGTTTACAGCAGCAACAGAAGACCATTTTATTAATGCAGGTCACTTTACATGACTTGCAATGTTTCTAACGTTGTCTAATGGCAATCTGAAATAAGACTCTTACTTACTGCATATGTTTCCTCTGCAAAACTTGGTTTAGCACTCTCTGGTTTAGAAAGGGTACCCACTATTTGGTAGACTCCCTCCTTTGGTCTACTAGAAATTTCAGAAGCTGAATTATTTTCATCTTCCTCCTCCTCTTCTTCTCCTATGCTTTCAAGTGATGCCCCAACAACACATCTGGATAAATACTGCAATATACAAGACACACATTCATACGCAAATATATACTGAACCCTCACAGCTTCTCATGATGTCAGAAAACACCAACACTGACTAGCCCTGACAGTGTTGTAGCTCAGAACACAGCTTTCCATTGAACTGGAAAACGACAGGGACTCCTCAACCTCAGCTGTAATGTTTTGTCTTAACTTGTTTCCTGTGTCTCAAGGTCCAAGGTGAGTCCTTAGATGCCTCTTCTCAGGCAGGTGTTACCTCTGAGAGATGTTACCTCTCTCCACAGTGATCAGGTGTTGCCTGAGGTCTCCCGACCCGCTTTATCCACACCTCCCGCTCTTAACTCTAATTTTTCTCTCCATATTATCTTAACCCCTTCTTGCCCAAGTCCTTTTCCTCAGCAGCTATTTTAGGTGACATCGCTGGCCCGCCCGAGCTCCCTGGAGGACAGCCACAGCTCC
>NW_010416633.1:0-2199 GCF_000710305.1 Buceros rhinoceros silvestris | reverse complement strand
GGTTAGGGGAGGGTGTTGGGGGTGGTAGTGGAAGGACGAGAGGGAGTGGTTTCCTGAGGCTGGATTTTCAAAGGTAGGTCTCAGATGCGCTATCAGATAACGAGTGGATTAAGCAGTTACGGCACATCAGCCGAGCTGTGGTATCCAATCCTGTATGCATTTTAGCCCAGCACAAGCTGAAGCTAAACACTTTAGCTTACTCTTTCACTAAAAGACCACTGTGACCTTGAATTTGTCATGCTAAAACCACTCAAATTCAGTCCCTTGTTATCGGTATGTCTGGTGGTCAGATAGGATACTGACAGTCATGCTCAGGATAAGACAAATGTTGAGAGCATGGAACAGGTATCACACATCGGATACAGAGGGATCAGGAACAAGAACTAAGGGATGTGCCAAATTTAGGACTGTAAACCCGAGCTGCAACTAAAGAGACAAGAGACTATCTCTAAAGAGACTGGAGCAAGATATAAGGGTAAATCTGTAGGGAGTGAATGTCAAGACAAGTAGCTAGGCTTGCATCACGCTCTGACCTTAGGTTGCCCGGAATAGCCAGATTTGTGGCACAGGGACCCTGGCTGGGCTGGGACTGTGACCATTGAACTGGCTGTGGCTGGCATGCATAATACTTCCGATACCTAAAGTTTTAGCCCTCGCTGCTTATTGTATCTTTCACTATGTTTCATTTGATTGCATGACTTGGGAAGGAGACACCAGGTGATGGCTTGACAACAAACATATGCAGGTGTCTGTCAATTATGGTATCTTGAAAAGAGGAATTTTCTCAATTATAGGGATATCTGCAATGGGTAACAAAGTGCTCTTTGTCCTTGTGATCAAATAAAAAACCACACACACCAAAAGACATTTCCCCCTCAATTTCCCCTCTAGATTTTCAGGCTCATTCACACTGAAAACTCTTCCTCCCCCCCGTCCCCCGTCCCCCCCCCATTATATCATCACCACAAACAAATGGTAAATTTCAGTCTGAATATTTTTTTTCATATATGTTAGCAGAAAAGCAGAAGAGGAGAGAACGAAATTGAAGAATCCGTGAGAAAGCTCATTGGCTGATTCCTACTCTGACCACCTGTGCAGCACATACAGAGCAAAAATGAGATGCAACCTCAGCTAACAGGAAGCCTGGCTAGAACTGCAAGTCTTTCATTACATTGCACTGAGGGCTAAGGATCTAAAATCCTACCCCGTCCAAATAATTTTCCTTGCTTTCGTGTCAGAAAGGAAGGTAGAAATAAGGAATTCAGAGAGCTAAGCCATCCTTTTAAAATGCGTAACCATCTGAGCAGCAGGTCCTCAGGTGGTGTAAATCTGCATTGATCTGGGGGTGTGTAAACATGAGACTGAACTACCTTGATAGAAAACAAGTAGGAAATTGAAAGTCTATTGTAAAATCTAAAATGTAAACAAAACAAAAAAAGAAATACAAGAATTCAGAATGCACAATGTTGATAATCAGCTGGTGTTTTATTCAAACCATCTTACTCACATAAAATTGCAGGTCAGATTCAAGACAGTAGAGTCAGACTAGGATGTAATCCCATCTTTTGTACTCTCTGCTTATGCCTCAGTGGGAAACCAAGAGCAGAATTCAGCCCTAAGGGGCTAAAAATATTTATTTTTCAAACTCAAGCCTTGCTTTGTTTTTGTTTTTGTTTTTTTTTAAGTATGACAAAAATTAGTTTCTAATAAAATATGACATGCACTTACTTTATTTTCTTTACCTCTCTGTATCTAAAACAAAGCCAGTGTGAAAATTTAAGTAACATTTTTGTATTAAAATAAATTATTCCTGACAATCTTAATGTCAAGTTCCAGCTTGATGTGATTTAAAACAGGCAAGTTGCAAAGCCCTAAAAAAATAGGGTTTTATAATGGAAATGCTGACAGACCCTTAACTACAGCAGTGTTGCTGGGCGCCACGCTAATAAAAGGTGGCAAGGATCCAGGAGTCTTCACAGCTGCATGTCTAAACTTTATTAAGTATCTGACTATAGTTTGCAGGTCCTCGCCAGATCGTAACTCATTTAATTCTGACACATTCCAGTTTATAATTAGTGTTGTACTAATATGTTCCTAACTGGTACCAGGGTATTTTTAAATATTTTTTTTTCTCCTGTAAAACAAGGACATTCCCCAAAATCAAAGATGCACTGACATTTGGCAAGCAAGCTATTTTCT